>NW_027180495.1:0-113688 GCF_040956055.1 Brachionichthys hirsutus
ATTAGTTATCCTATGATTTATATTGACTTCAAAAATTGTTTAGCATCTGAAAATTTCAATAGACTTAGAAGAGCAGACAGTTTATTCGCCGATCCCAGCAAATACCTTTGTATTCAAATTACTGATTAGAAATCCAGAGAACCGCTTTGAATAATTATTTTATTCTCAATCTAGAATTAGTTGTATTAATTAGAAAAACATAATGTTTGTAATAATTCAAAACAACCCAGTAAAAGTTGTCTACAGTGCAGTTTTACCTGGGCAGGGCACAAAGCAGGGCTGCTTCATCTCTTGTTGGATCATCCTCTTCAATTTGTCTCCACAAAGCTTGTCGTCCACTGGCTGAGGAGGCGACTCAGGCCAGTCTCCCCAGTGGACGACGCATGACAGGCTCCGTCTCTGAAGGCCGTCGCCACACTCTGCACCCTGCACACACACACAACACACACAGGCACATTTGTGTACGTGGCCAGAATACTTCATGTTTGTAACATGTCACTATAATATTGATTTAAGAGGATCTGTGTTGTGTTTTGACATGAATTTGACCATATATGCATTATAAACAGGGGATTATGATGAATCAACTACAGGCGTTACGAAAGAAAACAGTGATGCCAAGTGTAACAGTATTGTCTATAAACCTTGAGGGAGGATATGATATGAATAGAACACACGTTTATTTTGGATTTTGACACACAATCTGAGCCCAAAGAAGCACCAATCCAGGTTTCCACAAAAGAGAATCGAGGCATAATTAAACAATTTGAAAGCATCATTCTTCATCGAGCATTTGCAAAACTATTATTTTAATTCCCATGTGTTTTTCATCAATGTTAATGTGTTGGCGTGTTAATGCAACATGAATGTCACAGAATTGGTGTAAAACCACTGGTGAGAAAGTATATTACATCACCTACAGATTACAAAAGTCATTTCTTCCTGCATCCGTTGGTTTTATCAACAGCTTGTTATGACCAGCTTCTATTCCACTTGTGCACTTTTTATCTTTTGATTGTGTGATGACTGAGTTGCGGTGTGTCTCTGCTGGTTGTGCAACGAATTGCCCCTCACGGGGATAATAACGTTTTCTGATTCTGATTCTTTTTTCTGATTCTACATGAAGCACATGTACAAACAAAATGGGGGACCCACTTATAAAAGATGCTCTTCATAGAACTACTAGTGGTCAAAAACTCCACTTGATATGCAAATCCATCACCATTATTACATTAGGATTTATTACAACATTTAGAGTTATGATAAATGATCTATTATCATTAGTTTTTGCTGTGCTGGGATTTTGCCGAGTAAGCCCCAGCCAATAACAACAGGGTTAAATTTCTGACTCTCTCTCTCGCCTCTTCTCTGTTCATATCATGGATGTGTAAAAAGCTGCAGGTATGCATTTTTGATGAATTATCACAAAGTAGCACAACTGATTTACATTTAATTCGTGCTTTAGCGTGCCATTGCTGTTAAACAATCACAATGTATTTTCTTCTCCGATTTACAGCTTGGTTGTCACTATTGCTGCTTCCTCGCTCCGTTTACAATCACGCTTGCACGCCTCCCCGGCACTATTAGCAACAGCTAATAGTGCCGGGGAGGGGATGGTCAGTCCTCAATTAAATGACCTAATCATTGTGAAAATGGAAAAATAATTTTATATCCACCCCATCATTCAGATTTGCTCCAAAAATGCTGGGCTCTTCCATGACCCATGATTCACTAATGAAAGAAAAGGCCAACAGAGTGCCACAATTCACACAAGCAATAATATAGGTAATACCTCTACTGTGCACGGAGACCAGTCACTCAGCAGCCAAGTGTAACAAGGCCTGATGGGACATGGCTTGATCTGGGCGAGCTGGTTGAGACAAGGCCGACCCTCTTCATGAGCCTCTTGCAGGATCCGGCGGGTGCGAACGGACTGACCTGCAAAGGATCAAAGACAATGCATACGTAAGAACAGACGCATGTATGTACAAATGTCAATGCAATTAGGTCTGCTCTGTACAGATCAGATGAGAATCTACATTTCTAGAACTATAATTATCAAGATGAAGTGCATCTCTGCACAGTCATGGATAATATTAGAACATTTGCATGAATAGAGAATAAATGAAAATGTGGCATTCATACCCCTTGACGGTGCAAGACATGGGGGGAAAATGCATCAATGCACAAACATAAAGGTCCATAAAATAAGAGTTAATAAAATGAATGACAGAAATGAAAGATGATCATCCTATTGGGAGTGAGAAGAGGCTGCGCCTTCTCTTCAGCCTGTGAAATATTTCCCTCGTGACAAAGAGGAATTAGCGTGACTGAACCATACATCTGTGTCACTGTGCCACTTTATGCTCACATCTAACAGTTTCCTACACTAAGTGCTTTGTTCAAGTGAGTCATTAATCATGTGTGAAAGAAAAAGTTTTGTAAATGGGAACAATAAAAATAGCTGCCTATGGAGCAGCCCTGCATGGCAAAGCAGTAACGGCTACCGTGTTGCATCCTGCGAGACTCAAGCAAATCCATAGAATCCGTCAGACATCCAGTCAAGGCAGAACTTGCATGTACTTGTGTTACGATGGTGGAGATGTATGGGGAAAACTGCGTTCTGCTCCACCGACCGTCTCACAAATCAAACCCAAAAGCATCAACAATCCTGTGAAATCCTGACAAAACAAGATACCCACACTGCACATCCATCACCGAAGCAGAAGACTGTTCTTCTTCGTCTACGAGAGGGAAGTGAGTGAAAGGCAGAAAAGGAGCCACAGTTAAAAAGCCAGAAAGCCCAGTGTAAGTGTGAGTTTATCAGAATAAGGTTGTTAACTAGGCGGAGACGGACGTCGAGTGACAAATTTAAATTACCGGTAATGAATTTAAGAATAAACTGTTTAGTCTCTAATTAACGGAATAAGAGGTGTCCCTTCTGGGATATTGACTTTTGGAGGCCGGAGAAACAATGCATGCATCTAGGTCAAATCATCAACTTTGCAAGTGGCGTTTATGACATGGCTTTCTCAACGTGATGCCGAGCGGTTGGTAATTACCGGTTGCTTATTTGAGGAAGCTGTATATTTTAGTGAGGAACACTGAATAATTTCTGACATCCAGAAAGGTCAGCTGCATAAAATCTAGGTTGAGCCAACTTGAAATACAACATTGTATGACAAAGTTGATGGTATTTATAAAAAAAAATCGGGCTAGATAAAGAATGATAATTAAGTGGGAATATTAATAAATAACCGGGGGGAAACACACACACACACACACGCGCCGTTCACCACATAATGAGGCTTTGGATTCCTTATACTAGTAAATATTAATGCATTTAAATGTATTCATGCACAATTCGACATTTTGGTGAATGCCTGAGTCGACGGTATAATGAGGCACTCGCGGTGGACTTTGTGTCTGTTCATCCGAGCGGTGTTCCCATTGGTTTCAGTCGCGTTTGTTTGCTTTAATGCTTACCTTGGCTGCCGCAGGTATGCGAGCATTCTGCCCACGGTGACCAATCAGAGAGTATGCAGCTCACGGGACAGTCGACCACGCAGCTCTCTGACAGCCTCCACTTGTTTATCAGGCCAAACTGCAGAGAGCAAGAGCAGAGCTGTGAAGAGGGCTGCTGAATTATTTCCACCAAAGAGATAAAGAGAGCGCCTTCATTTTCAAGGTATGGGCCGCAGTTCATCTCCGGACAGGAGGAATTAAATATTAACTCTATTTCAGATGATATTGGGCCACATTTTATGTCGGGGAATCATATTATCAATGTGCATTAAGCAGATGGAGCAACATCCCTTCACGTTTGTCTTGACAAGATGTAACATTGGTGAAAGTTTTAGTCTCGTAATACAGTTATCTTGTAAAATGCAAACTTTACTCCGAAGATATGATGTTTTCTCATATTATTTTCACTTTTATCACGATATCTTTTGTACCGACCCTCAGTATGACTTAATAGTCCTTCGTTTACTATATATTTCCCTGGACAAAGAGAACCATTGCTAAAGAATAAATGCACGGACCTGCCATTGTGGAAACAAGTCCAGATCACACAATGAATACCTGCTTGCACTTTTGTGATTCCACAATCTTGCCATCGCTGCGAACGCAGTCCAAGAGACGCAAACGTGATCCCCGACCACATATGGCATTTTCACTCAGCTGACATGTACTCCAGTCTGCAATACACACACACACACAGTTATGCAGCAACATATGTTATTTTCACTGTCAGACCAGCTTGTAGTCACATTCATTCATCTTAATAAATTGCACTGGAATTACAACTCTGTCTATAGTGTGAGCCACTGGGAGCTGCCCAGTCTTAACGCCTCATCATGTAACTTCAGGCTTGCTGTGCTGATCTGATCATCCTACCTGAAAGTCTGTGCTGGTAGGTAAAGCAGGTGCTGCTGACAATGCAGGGCTCCGACTGGAACAGTTCTGGACATGCTGGGCTTTCCGAGGCTTGGAGTCGGAGCACATGTCTACTCCTGTTCCTCGCTGTTAATTGGTCACACTGCTGCACAACAATAAGAAAAGACAGACTAGCATGTCATCGTCAAGCATGAAGGCTGTCAGACATAAGGGAGGCTGGGATGTAGACAGCTGGCATCAAGGCATCTTTAAGCAGAAGAAAGATATTAAAGGCCATGCTTATTACCTACTGGTTAACATATTCTGATTGAAGTGTCATCAGTGGTAATGTTGTAACTTTCTGGAACATAAAATGTGGATTTATCACAACATAATGAAGATTTGAACACGTGTGAGTGGAGCCGCTGCCAACATTAGCTCAGGTTATTCATCCAATAACTTCAGATCCAGACATAGGATGACTTCAAACCCTCTGCGTAATAGTGACGAGGAGAAAAACTAGGTCTACAAAATGACTAGTATTTTCTTTCAACAATTCATTGGCTTTCTATGAAGCTTCCCTCTCTTATTGCTTCTGAAAAGAAGAAAAATAAACACACATAGATGCAGGACATCTCTGAATATATAATGGCATTGAGAAAACACTTTCTGTGGCGAAGAATAGGTGGTTTCTGCGTGACGATGAGAACAGCCTGAGCATAACAGTAAAAGCAAATTTACATCTTTTATATCCGCTCACCAAAGGCATCGAGAATAACTGGGACACATGTTTGAGTAGAACTATTTGACATATATAAATTAAGTACGGCATCCTGCGTGCTATAAATACTGTGTTGTCAGAAAGAATGTCCATCTCATCCTGTAAAGTGGGTTAACTGGGAGAAGTTGAATTTAAAACAGTATTGACTCACACTGGAAGCAGTTGCATGTGTGGGATAATAATTGTCAGGAGACTTATGAGAACTGTAAGAGTAGGATTAGCAATTATCTACCCGGGGACAGTGGTAGCAGGAGCAAATCACTTAAGCCACCCTCATTAATGAAGACAGGTGCGAAGGATGTGGGGAAAAAACGTGCGGAGAAACCGTCAGCTGTGTTTCTGAGGAAGAAGAAAGATTCTACCCGTAAAGGTCGTCACACTGAGCTGCAACTGTGTCTGCTCCTGATGCATCGAGTCTTGCACCTCAATCACCTTCGCCTCCTAATGAGAGAGTTCTGCACATTGCTCCTGAAGATACTGCAGCCATTGCACCCAGAATGCTTGATTATTAACTGCAGCCGAGCTGCGCGTGCCCATTTGTATGCTGTATTAGAAAATAAGTCTCTACAATCTGAAGGCTAAATTGTTCTTTTGGTTGTTCACACCATTTAGAGTCATGTTAAAGATACCTGCACGTATGGATGTAAAAATATTAATTTGCATCTACCATAGGTTGCTATAAATGTTAAACCACTAAGTATGAAATACCAATAGCTTTGGCTCTAATACACAAATTGCCTCACAGTTACACGTTCCCTGCGATGCAGATACCATACTGACTGGGGATTCTTTACTAGTGCCGTTCGTTATCTACAAGTAGAATCGATGCTGCATTCCTGACCTGAGTTAAAATAAGCATGTGTGCATAGACTAACAGAAAACCTGAAGAGTTCTCACACAGCATAAAAGAAGATATTGTCAGAGGGTGTGCTTAATAAATAGAATGAGAAGTTAGCAATGCTCCACCCCTACAATTCAGAGCAATAATAAATGAGTACCAGTACCAGTAACAGTTTTCTTGTTTGTCTTCTGCTCCTTTCTCTCTAAATCTTCTGGAGGGAACAATTATCTATTTCTACAGGGAGTTACAGAGTCGCCTCTGACTTCAAAGTGTTGATTCTCATCCCTGACCATCTCACATCCAACTAAAATTCACCCCATGCTGCTGGCAGAAACAAGCTTTGAATTGATAGGTTGCTGAAAATGAACACCATTTGGCAAAGGGTGTTTATTCTTAGAAAACAATTCATATTATTTGTTACCCTGAAATCGGCAAGTAACCGGAAAATTGGTAGCTAAGATAGAATATACGTGGAAAAAAAAAATCAATTTAACACAAAGGTGGCTAAAAGTTTTTAAAATAAATGGGCCTCATATAACCTGCGTCGGTTTGTTAACAAGGAAAAATCATTATAAATAGGGTTTCAAGATTAACTGTATGCAAAAATCGACTAAGTGAAGTTGCCTCATTGCAGGAGATTAAATACAGCTAAATTGAACCAGTCAACACATATTGAACACCCCAAGAGATGACGCATAACGCAAGGAGAACAGAAACAATCATGTAATATAAAAAAAAAAATGAATCAATGAGTTAAAAACAACAACATTGATGTGTGCATTAGTCCAACTGTATAGACCCTATAACCTACTTTAGGCTACTATTTAAAATAGCCACTGTCAAAGACATGATGAAGTTCATGAAGCAACCCAGTTTGCATGTCTGAACGCTGCCTTTGTTGTAGCAGCTCATACGGAGAGAGCAGGATGTGGGACGGCTCACGGGGGAGTCTCTCTACCCGCCTAAGTGGTATTCAAAGAGAACTGATGCTAATGCATTTTGGTATCAAATAATTCCATGGCAGGTTGAGATGTGCTGGTCATCAAACTATGCCAACATCCACATCCTGATTACATCACTATTTTCTGTTTGACTCCAAACAGACATAATGTTATTAGACAGTGCGAGGGCCACAAAACCCCTACATGCGTTTATTAAATGAAGATGTTGAAATAGACAGTTTAAATGGATTTGATGCTTTGTAATGAGGAGCAAACAAATCCAGGTGATTCTCACTTGACGACGGAGTTACGTTCCGAAGGCCATTTATACTGTACATATGCACGTACTCACTCACAACTCCGCAGCCATTGCATTATTTGTCACTAAACACAAATGTCCGAAAGCTCGTCATAACTCCGAATTGTCGTTAAACAAGTTCAACGATCTACTGTGCTACATGTGGTAACTATTTCAGGGTTGAATTAACTGTTGAAAAAAAATACTATAAAAGGTAATTGAAAAACATTGAGGCTAATTGCATAATATCTGTATTGTGTTTTCTCAGCCTTGTTCTCGCTCTAGTTCCGTGTTTCAGTCCAATGAACTGCTGTGTTTGACAGAAAACCTATAACACGGACCCAGTCATGTGTGACCTGCAGCCTGTGGCCACCAAAAAGTGGCACAGGTTACATATAGTACTTCAGGTTATGGGCTAACCTTTATGGGAAATGGAATCACACTGCTAATAACTGTATTTAGGTAATGTTATAAGAAGGTGCAAGGCCAAACTAATGTTTGCGGGGGGGGGGGGGGGGGGGGGGGGGTAAGAGACTGGAAAATACAGGAAATGAGAGAAAGTCAAAATTAACAGTTGAGAGAAAGACATCATGTTACAAAATAAAGGCAGTACAAACTAAAGGGAATGAAAACAGTAAAAGATAACAAAATAAAATGATACCCCGACAACACTAAATAAAGGCAATAAAATAAAGGAATATTACAATAAAAGACAGCATCCCAAAAGGCAACTAAAATCAATTAGGCTGTAGAACAGAATGATCAAAGACGAATAAACAGGATGGCGTTACATAAATGCAGTTCTGTAAAGATGTGTTTTGAAAGAGGCTACTGAATACGTGAGCCTTATAGTCTGGGATTCCAAAGCTGAGGCACCCAAACCGCGAAAGCCAGGTCACCTTAAGAACCCCGCCCAGAGATATAAGGTCGGGCGCTGGCTCGTAAAGCCTAATTAGTTCTGTTATGCCACACGGAGGCGGATCTAGCCTTGCTTTAAAAGTGACCAGTAAGATCTCAAAAAGAGGGTGATGACATGGTGATGTCATCTGTCAAAGCCAGTAGAAGCCGAACAGCGGAAGGTGGAAGGAGTGATTTCGGTGGAAGGAGTGATTTTGCTTGACGTTAGTTTTGTGGTTACAGGAAAACTGGGTGGATATAGAGCTACAGATCAGATTATTATTTCTTTTTTTATTATTACTTCTTTTTTATTCCCTGAAGATGTAATTTTGTGTATTTCTGGGAAGTCTATAGAGACGTCGCAGAGCTAGTTATCATTTACACCAAATCTATTTAATCAGAAAATAAATTGAAGCTGGTTAGAGTAAAATAAGTAATTTAGGCATTCAGTAAACTTTCAATGTATATGACATAAATGTGACTTGACATGCAGGAAAGGGAGACAAGAGAGAGACACTTATAAAAACCATTATAACAACAAATGTCAGAACAAACAAAAGTCAAACAAGCTCCCTCTTCTGTCTACAGTGGCTTTATTTAAAAAGATCATTTAGAAATGACACATTATTTTAGGCATATTTCTCGGGAACACACAACTTGTCATCCAACTAAGAAAAAGTTGTTCGATCAATGCTTCTTACCAGAGGGCAGCTGCTCCATGGTCCCCAGGCTGTTGTCACACAGTCGTTGGGGCACGCGAGGAAGCAAACCTGGGCTGTGGGTGGCATTTCCTCCTGATCACATAGACCGTCTTCCACACTGCTGGTTCCCCCACTTGTTGCTCCCTTCTTCACACATCTGCCAGAGCAGTATATGTAGGTGTATAACAAGTCTCAGGGGGGAACTTCTAAGTCTGACTTAAAATAGATAACACAATTTTTCACAGGTAGCTCATTTCTCTCGCAGAGTCTCTAAGCTTTGTCCCAGGCGTTCTTTAAACATTAGGCTGCACACAATGGAAACATGGGTTATAAACGAGTATTTACTGGACAGAAATGAGAGCACTGGGGTGTGTGCTCAAGTTAAAGACAGCTAATGGAACTTCTGGGTCTGAGAAGTTCAGCCAAGGTGAAGCGCTTTAAAACTGCATTTTCTCCCCTGGCCAGCAGGGGGTGGCTCTATTGTTTGCAATAGCGATGTGATGGCGTACAAATAGGTACCTACTCTCTAATATCCATCAAATTACCTTGTTAAACCATTTCCTAGTTACTTCATTGTTCATATTATAGCCTCATTATTAATAAATTACACAGGGTATGCAATAAGATGTGATATAAAAGGTATTATCAAATCTTTAGTTTTAGGAAAGAGTTCCGTTTCAGCAAATATTTCTTAAGTATTTCATCTGAAAACTGTCAGGTCTTTCAGTCTAAAATTATGTACACATTTCTAAAATGTAGAAAATAACTTTTTTAACTCATCTTTTACAGTGGCCTTCTGCAAGCTTGACTGGGGCCAGATTTTATTTCAATGGCTGTGATTTGGACCTAAAGGTAGGCTTAGACCAAATTAGATGATTTTAGCTTTTGACACAGCCCAGTGCCCCCCCCTCCCATTTCTGATGGTGCAGGGAAAAAGTCAGCATGTCACTTCTCTCCTCTGGCTAGTTTAAGTACTAAAAAGGCACTGCCAAAAAATCAATGAAAATGGAAAGCTCATCGTGGAGCCGAGGTTTGGTTTGAATGTTTATTTCCACTGGCATTGGCAGTGCCAGGAGTAGTGTCAGCGCCAGCTAGAGGACTATGTCCAATCTACTTGCCCAGTGTGTGCTGCTGTGCTGGGCGAGCAGCCTGCCAAGTCCAACAGGCTCACTGACCTGATCTTGCGACTTTGGACTCCCTCCCCACAGGCTGGCAGGTCATCCACGGTGTTGATGGTGCACATGGACCAGGGCTCAATCCTCCACATGTATTGGCTGCATTCACTGTGGCACCGCACAGCCTCGTACACCTGTACATGTAAATGTGCACACGCACACACACAGACACACACACCAGAGACACAAAACACAGAAGGAAAAAAGGAAACACATGAAGGACGATCGTAAGGAAGCAGTCGAGTGAGGTACCTGAAAAATATAGATATTTACATCCTTTGTGTGAGGAGGAGGTGGATACACTTGTAGAGAATATAGACACTCATTTTTCTTAGTACAGCACTGAATGTCGGGTCAAATCCTTGGAGCTTTCATGTTGAAGGATTATTTTATAGACTACAGAGCTTCATTGTGATTTTTAGATTCTCTTGACTTTTTATGTCAAAAGACCATTTTTATGACAAGTTTCGTGCTTAAGAACACAACACCGGCTCACATTGACTTCTTTTCCCCGTTTCCTTTTGAACTTCAAATACGGAGTTAAGAATGTATTGCTTTGTATATTGCACATTGCTTCCCTGGGATGTTTTGAAGTCTGCACAACACCCAATTAATGGAAGATATTTGTGCTGCGCTGTCAGTGATGCTGAAGTCTAATAACTGGATTATATTTCATTTATTTACCTTTTCTGCTTTCAGACTATGACATAAATCATAAAGTAAAATATCGGATTGCCAGGTAGACTTTTTACCAAAGAGACCAACACTAATGGATGAAAGCGTAAGACTGTTGCAAAGGGCGATGGATTATCATTCTTTACATTAAAAACACATGAATGCATGATATGGTGAGGACAACATGAGGCACGTAAACCGGCGATGACATGGCAGTAGGCACTTGCGCTGAGGATGTAATTGGGTGGAGGTTGAGCTTATTCCCTTCTGTGTATAACCAAGGGAGCAGCCAGTGCAATGCTCCTGTAAACACATGTTCCCTCTCAATCTATGTAACAGTCTGCCTCAGTAAAAGGTATACTCCAGAGGACACTTTGTGGGAAAAGCTATGACAAGCAGTAATGGGTGTTTATGTGCGTGTGTGTGTCTGTGCACAGACTAGTGAGCAGGAATGAATCTGGAGTATTCCCTCCCCTACGAGCCACACAGATGCCCATTACACACCCTCATCATCTTCCATCTGTCTCTGCAGATGCCCCTGCTGGGTAAACTGGCAACTGATATGCGCCCACTTTCTCCATTACAACTTTAAATACCCAATTCTAGCTCAACAGTTAATTTTTTATCACCAGACAAAGACTTTATAGTCGCCTGCTGCAGTATACCACGGTGTATTTATTCTACATTCTTTCACTAACTCGATTTGTTCTGTGAGACATTTTGTCACCTTTCCACATCAGGTGTCGGATGAATATTTTAACACTTGTTGCGACATGGAGAAGAAAAATATTGGAGTTGCTCCCAGGTATATGATCTTATGTCAGTCACGTTTACAAGGCTCTGTCATCCTGGAGGAAAGAGGGATCGAGCCGCAGTTCGAATCACCCACAGGCCAGATTCTCTCCCGATCTTGTTATGACAATTGTGGAGTCAAATATATATTATTTAGATGAGCAGCAAGGGAATAATTATTTCCCAACTTGAGCATATTCTGGATTTTTCTTTTTTTACAGAAAATTTACTTTTCTCCTAATGCTATTTTGAAAATGTCAGTCTGAGTCCCTTCAGGAAAAAAAAGCAGATGGAATATGGTCCAAATGCACTTCACATAATTACGTCCACCAATGTAGCACTCCCTCCAATTACACGATTGTTCTTTCTTTCTCTCGACCGGAAGGGTCACGGGAGTATATGTGAGTTGGACAGATCTGGCATGCATTTTGTCTTCATTAGCTAAAGCAGAGTATATGTACAGAATGAACAACACTGACCTGAGCCTGCGTGGATGTCCATATTAGCAGTGCATGACAAGCCAGAAGTTGGGCAGGGGAGAGAAGAACAATGATACGATCATTAGTTTAAATTTTCCCTGTAGTAACAGAAATGTATGGGGTTTTTTTTTTGTCTTGTATTTAATTTTCATCTTCATTCTGCTCTCTGTTCCATTGATGGCGTAAAGGATGATTAAGTACTTCGACATCTACAGTGGATCTAGCAGTGCTGGATCTTTTGCCAAAAATGAAATGATTCATACTGCTGAGAGAATTTCAAAGCACTGCGGTTGGTTGTGCAATGGCAAGACCTGCAGCTGAAGGCGACTCTGAGACATGAATTTATCTGTGTTGGTGGTGAGACGGAAGTTGGCGTAAATGAGCATATGCTCAGAAAGCTTTCTCGTCCTCCGTATATCGAAACAAGGTTACGAAAAATAACTGCTGTCAAAACAAAAGCAGTAAGGCTGCGCCAATGTATTTTTCACAGAACAAATAAAGTCACCTGACCCAAGACGGCACAGACATAGATAATTCTGAAGTAGATTTTTACTGGCCTCACATGATGCACGTGTGAGTTAAATGCTGTTTGTGTCATGACGTGACAAATGGTCAAAGCAAGAACATGTTTCCATGGTTATTCCACAAATCCTCCTGGAAGCCCAGACAGTCTCTTTTTCCATCTTCATTCCTTTGTGAATGTGAACAGAAAACGCTAAGGATCAGGTTGACCGATTCATTTTTTTAAGAGGCAATTATTCATGGGCAGTAAATTTACAACAGTATGATTTTTGAGGGGGGGTAAACTGCAGTTGATTTTCCATGTGCATGGCTTTGCAAGTAAGGTAAATGCTTGTTGAGCGCTCTCATTTATGGTTTGAGATATTGGATATTGCTTCATCCTACGCCGGGGAAATGAAACGCACATCTGCAAAAACTTAAACCCCATGCAGACAGACATTCGTAAATGCAGACTGCAACTGTCTGAGTAAATTATCCATAACATTCAATCCTCTATTACAGAAAATGACGCGCAAGAGGACACGTGAGTGCCGACTAACCCTCCCACAGGGGTACCACTGGATTCTAAAAAGAGGAATACAACTCAATGTGTGGCAAGAATATATAAACTCTTCTATTAATGTCAGTAGGCACATGGATTAGCTGACGTACAACTGCTCTGCTGAGAAACAGGAAATAAAAATAAATAAATCCAGCAAAATAAAAATAAAAAATGGAAATAGCATTCTAATTCTGAAAGATGGAATTCCATAACATTAAAAAAAAACATTTTGCAAACTAAAGCAACAAGAGATCTTTAATCATAACAGGTATTACAGGAACAACAACACACGGCCTCAAGTGAGATATGGCTTCTAATTTAAACTCTTACTGCTAAAGACTTAAATGACCCAAAGGCCTTACAGGATATTCCCCCTGGACCCAACAATGTCGGCTACACCACAGGGCAAAGGCATGAATCTGCATAATTAAACTAATTATGGACCATTAAGCTTGATTTCCAGCTCTGAAAAAATCTCAATTTCTCATTTAGTTTGTCATCCATTAAAACCACACAGCTTGACAAGACATGAAATTATTAGCATACATTTAGCCAGCACTTAACCATACACCAGTTTTTAATAAGCAATGGTCAAAGATCTTTTTTCATAGATATGCAAAATCAGGGTTAGAGCTAATCTAGTTTTAGAGCCGAGTCTCTCTTTCGTAGGTCAAATCCAGAAACCAAAGAGCTTGCACCTCTGCCAGCATAATGTTCATTAAAACAGGACTATTCGGAAAACATTCCAGGTTGTATCAAAACTGAATCATGCAACATTTTTTTGTCAGCATGTCTATGAAAGAGGAAATATGTGAGCATGTGGGGGTGCACAAAGTGTGTGTTCAATTTTGTATCATCTTGAGGGGATCATCAATCACTGCACTCATCGCCATAGTGACAGTTGCTTTACTTGAATCTCCTTCATGGAAAATTAAGCACCTAATTCCTTGTCCCTGGAAACCTCCTCCGAGCAGTTGGATTAATGTATTCATCATAAAATATTTCCTTAATATTGCATATAGATGTATTTTTATTCGAGATATAACTTCTTACTTTTGCCACGTGTATGAAAGACTGCTACATATTGGTGGAATTGGTGGATGTTTCATCTCTGTACCCCTCTCTGCTCCTGCACTTTCACACAGTTCAACAACACATTTTACCCATATTTGGATTATAATCTGGATTTGTTCCATATTTAGATTTAATTGTGCCCAGCGGTGGAATATCATTATCATTTTTTTGTTTCTAAATCTAATTATTACCATTACATTTAATGAAATTGACAAAAATATAAATTCTTCCTTTGTCCAAAATTGATCGGTAGATAAAATGTCATCACAATTCATTGTCAATTTCTTTTTAGAAAAAACAATCCAACAAACCAGATGATCTCATGCAACTCTCATTGGTATAACTAAAGTGAGTGATGCATGTAAGCAACTTGTACTTCAATGGAAATAAAAACATTTAATTATTAAGTCTAATAACACCTTGATTCATTTGGCATGTCTTCTTAAAACATTTTTTATTCTGCTATCTCTATCGGTTTCGTGTTGGTTTTATTTCATCTTTGAGTTGTTCTCCAACAGCCATTCGTACAAGTACAAAGTTAACTTTATCATTTAAAATAGATGTTATTTCACTGACACTATACTATCAAAATACTTACAAGTCAAATTAACAGAAATAAATAACAGGATTTTATGGAATTAATTGAGAGGGAAAAAAGGAGCGCTTTCTTTGGAATTACCTTACAGGCTCACAGCAATTATGCAACAGCTGTGTCTCTAAAATACTCCTTCCAATTGTGAAAGGATGAGCATATTTAATATTCAGTCCGTAAATTACAATACACTTAGTTTTTTCTATAAAGTAATTACAAGACATAAGCTGTGACTAACCTTTGTATATGAAGTAAATGCTAAGAGCCATTTGAGCAGCCAGAGGCATTAAACCACTAATACTGCACTAATACAGCGCCCTTTGACCTCTCGCGATGCTTTACGCAAACACATTCACATACAGTGAAACGCACCACTTGCTCTTCATGAGCACTAATCATTTATGCAGTCCCTCAAACACCCCCCAGACTCCATAGAGTACCTAACTTTTGGGGCTGTTGATAGATAAAATAGTAACACATGCCTTAGCACCGCTCTACATTAATTACACCTTATTTGCCTTCAGCGATATTTCATTCTAATGGACAGAAATGAATTAAGCACATGGCTGCATTCTGGTAAAACAAATAGTTTCCTCCGTTTCTTTTTCATGACATCTGCGATTCTTCCATTCATTGGGCCTGTTCTGGGCTGTTGTAGCTTTTTTTCAGAAGAAGAACAGCAAACAGATAGATGAAAGAGACATATAAAGATTGGCATTTTAAGAAATTTGCCACAGAACGAGGATGAATCCTAAGTTCTTGAGCAAGTCAACTTCTCCCAGGCTGTAAGCTATTATTTGGATTTTATTTTGCAAACTTGTTGACAGGAAGAATTAATACAGCATGAATTCACGTAAAAATCTTGATGAATGAAAAAATGGGTTTAAGTTAAGGTGAAAAAAATGAAGCACAGTAAAAGCTAAAAAAGTCAAAAGTTACTGATTAAAGAATTTTATCAAATTTTTTCACTCTATAAACACAAAATGTCTTTGGATAAGTGGTAGCGGTTAATATTGTGGAAAAGCAACTGTAGTATGTACAGTTTGCAGCAAATACTGACAATACTTAATGAGCTAGATTACAAATCCTTGGATGATATGGTTGCTGTATGAATCAGGCATAATCAGTGGGTTTATAGGCACACTCCAAAAAATGAACAAGGATAAGGTGCCTGTTTTTATATAGCGGTACTCGAGAAGGAGCATCCTTGCTAAAAACACTCCTGGTCAGTGGGTGGAAGGCAGAAGGCACATGACAGATTCCTTGGTCATCAATCTTTCACCCTGTTTTACTTGTGGGAAACAAAGTGTCCCAGGACATAGTCAACCTCCTTCATTAGTTTGGCTATTTTGGTCCATATTCAAGATACCAATGCCTCAGCGTAGGAGATAATGGCTAAGCCAGGTTTGTATGTGAAATCTGATGCCTTGCTGTGAAAAATAGCTCCTTTGCATTATCGTTGAGTTGGAGGCAGTTAATAAATAGTGATATGCTATCACTATAGGAAATAGTGATTACAGACCTGAAGGAAAAAACAACTATAGATACAGAGTCACCCTTAATATTCAAGGGCGAAAGACAGGAAGCGGCAAGCCGCTCGGAAGTTACCATGTTTGCCCCATCATGTGATGTGCTCTGTCCAGTGAGCAGTACAGACCCACCTGACTTGCTGCATGATGCTTACATGCATCAACTTTGTAGCAGAAGATTCAAGAAATTATTTTCATTACAACCTCAAGAGTTTTTGGCTTGGAGCATACAAAATAGGCTCCATGAAAACCAGCATTGATAAACAGCAGATGGCCATGAGCTCATGGAGTGTCTCTCCAAGTCCAGCAGCTAATCCTGAGACGTTTAACTATAGCTCTGCTGCTTGGGGGGTAATTTATGATCTATATGAACAGCAGTGCAAGCTGCTTCATAACTCTAACCCATCATGCTGATATAAAATTTGTAGAGCCAATCTGGATGTGATGACCTTAAGTTCACCGCACTTGCCTGAAAGTTAAACAAAGGGCCTCTTTATCATAGGCCTAAAGCTAATACACCCATATTAACCTCTGTCTTAAACTAAAAGACAAGAAGAAGATCATGAGGCAACAACGGCAGAAACGACAGCTTTGAATAATGCTAATTCTTTTAAATAAAATGCCGATTTAAGCAGGTGAAATACACAGCTGCTATCAATATAATGAAGTATGGCTGCATGGCATCGCCCAGAAGCAGCTCTGTGGGAGAGGCTATCAAACCCTTCAATAAATGATTGCCGATAATCAACCATTCATCAGCGTCCTATTCTGTTCTTTAAGGCAGGCAGAGCAGCAAATCTCAACGTAATGAGGATAACAAGCAGCATCACCCTTATAGCTCATACTGCCATTTGCTAAGAAACCAAACACCCAGCTCAACTGAGCCAAGACATCCAAAGGTAGCAGGCATGCACTAAGTGTTGAGTCTGGACACTCAGTGTTGACACCGGTGATGTTCACAGTCAATAAAGCCATTTATGAGACAAGCAGTGATCCCAGGTCTCAAACAGCAAAACATGAACCTTTGCCTCGAAGTGGGTGTTTATCGGCTGCCGTGATTATTACATGGGTCATTGCTTGGAGTTGCTGGACGCTGCCCTTAGCAGTGGATAAGGAGGAACACATTATTATTGACAGGCTTGCACGCCGGCAGTCGGCATGCAAGCCTCCTCATCACAAGCTAATTAAAGCATCGGCAGCAGCGTCGAGCAAAGTGCAAATGTGACAGCTCCTGTAGACTGCATGACGTGTGTTCCATATGCATTTTGAATAATGGTATGTGCAAAGTACTCACCGTTAGAGTGCTTTTTTTTACAGTTCCTTCAAACTAAACTCGAATTTCCAACATGGAATTTGTGCACAAAAAAATCTGTGTTGAAGAATCCAGTCTTCTACAAAGAATGCCCCCCCCCCCCCCCACCCCCCCCAAGTACAGCATCGGAAAGAAATGGGGGGAGGGGGGGGGATCATTGATTTGGTTCTTTTATCTGGATCCGCTCCAAAATTGAATGCTTTCCTTCATGGATCATGTTGCACGCTGCACACAGTTTTATGTTAATCTGTGAAGTAGTGTCTTTGTGGCTTACTGACAAAAAGTCAAACAAGATATTGAACAAAGAAACAAAAAAAACAAAAAAACTGAATCTATTATGAAAATGTAATGAGTTTGTCAATAATTAATGTGAAATGAGATTTCCACCAGTATTTGTTCAAGAAAGGAGCTTAACTATTAGCTACTGATCATTATTAGTTAACTGCGTTCTATTGAGCTCTGCTATGGCTATCTGTTAAGAGGACTAATCACTCGAAAAATATAGTCTTGAATTACATCACATTTTCATCTCATCTCAATCTTGTGAAATATCATCTCATCTGGAATAACAATAAAATACAGAGACAGAAAACCATCGTTTTTGTCATATTTCCTATCTGATGTAGAGTTGGACCAAGACGTAGAACTCAGAGCATGTACTCTGTTCCGTCTCTTGATTATATAACAGCAGGATCCAGTATGCTGAGGGTGGAAATATATATATATATAACTCCAAACTGCTGATTAGCCCAAAGCAATCCCAATAAGCAAAATGAACAGGCTGGTGTGTAAAAAGGACTTATCTGCCAAATTCAACACAGACATTCAGTCTTCAATAGAATTATAGTGCATGTCTTCCTGCCATTGAGATGTGAGTGGGGCATGCAGAACCTTAAGCAGGGTTAAAGTGGGATTTGGCACATGAATAAGCTTCATATTCTGGTCCAGTGACAAGCAAACCTTAATGGAATCAATTCATGTTTTATCCCTAACCAGAACGAAAAAATAATAATAATAATGAGATTACAAGAATCAAATTATCTTCAAAAATGGAAAGCAACTGTGTTGAACGTTATACCAGCATGTATACCTGATTTCTCCGAAGCAGCAAATATGTGTGTGAGTTTTAATATAATTAAAATGTGTCTTGTAATTACAGACCGAGTGTGCATCTCCAGGAGCTCTACTTTGATATCTTTTAACTTTCTCTAAGGGTCCCTTGGGGAATTTTGCTTACGTAAATGGGCTCCAAATAGCAGTGCTGTGAAATAAATTGTGAAGCACCATTTTATTATCATTTAGACTGCACCCATCAATATACTGCACAAGTTTGATCCCTTATGCTTCAAACTTCAGGAAGAAAATGATGCATTTTATCTTCTCTCGATGAACTTGTCCCTCCTGATTGACACATTTCTCACAGTCTCACAACTGGCACATCATTGTCCGTTATTTTCCCCCTTGCTTCTTACCGGGGTCATGAGATCCATCAGCAAGATACTGCATGACTTACTCGTTTTGATGACACTTGCTATTGATCACGTTTCCAATGCAGAAAGCCTTACAGACCATCTAATTAGTAACAGCAGCAGGTTGCTTTAAACGCCGACGCAGCCTGTTTAACTGTATGTTAAAATGTGTTGATTTTTCCTTGGTATTTTCATGGTGACAGCATCTATTTCCTTCCAGTATCTCCCCATCGTTCTTGATCACTCAACCATGTGATGAGCAGGTGATGCTCTGTAAATTTCATCGGTGTCAAGGTAGTCACTCCCCGGTCATTGCTCCAGGGGACACATCTGCTGGAAGGGGCAAGGATACACTTTTGCTACAGAGCTTTCAAAGTAGTAGAACAGCATTTTCCACATTCATTTATTTGGGTGGGTTGCTGCAACATCAAACATTTTCCATTTTTACAGCAGAAACACATGCATTTCCTTCAAAATTACTTTAGTTGAGTGGTCTATTAATCTCTATATAAATGAATGAATTATTGCAGAATTTAGCATTTTCTTTATTTCCTTTCTGTGAGGAGTTTGCAGGTTTTCCCCGTGTCTGCGTGGGTTCTCCGGCTTCCTCTCGCCAACAAAAACAAGCAAATTAGGTGAATTGGTTACGCTAAATTTTCCATAGGTGTGAGTGTGTGCGTGAATGATTATCTGTCTATGTGTGGCCCTGCTCGCATAGGCTCCAGTAGATCCCACTACCCGGATTTCCAATGAAGCGGTTAAGAAAATGAATGAATGAATAAATCTCCCCTTACTTCATGGCAATTGTTTTACTAAAATTGGAGGTGTTCCTCAGAAAGGCAGCGATACACATTCTCCAGAAACATCACACACATAAATGCACGGTGGTTGGTGCAAGTCCGAATTTTGACAGGGTTATGGCCTTGATTGAAGTATAATACCGTCCACACCTCCAGCAGATGTACTTCACTTAAACTGGCCAATTTGATCATGTTATTGAGGTTATTACAGGGCAAAACTACAGGGGCCATATAGACTGTGTTAGTGGGTACTTAACCATCTGTACACAAATCTCCACTCGAACAGAGCGGAATATTTTTCACGCAGTGATGCCTCCTGTTCCTACTGACCTCTACAAACTGAAGTGTCCTTTCAAGCCCATTCAAGCATACAGACAGCATTCATAAAACGCTTCCCCTCTTTAAACCATAACCCCATGAGAAATATGCGGTCACAAAATATTCAGGGCTATGGCTTAAACATGACTGTGGAGTATGAAAAGCTCCCATCTGTCCACTCTGCCCCCCTGCGCCCAGCGCCTTTTGTTATTTAACAGTGCCCTGGTTTCATGCCAAGAAAAAGCCATGTCTTGCAGGGCAAATTATTTCGTCTGAGCGAAGACACCGGAAAATCAACAGGTCACCCAGGAGTCCCATTGGCTGATGCTTAATAAAGGTTGTCATTGAAATGTGAGCTGAATATAAAAAAGGTGCAGTATGTATTTATACAGCTTTGGGCTACATAGCTACATTTATATATATATAAACGCAAAATGGAGAGGTGTACAAAAATGAAAATGCCAACATACAGCATTCCAAGGTCACATGAATAAAACTGTATAGCGCATATGTGGACATCATATTTAGTAACACAGGAACTTTACATTTAACAAAGCCTCCATATGACACGTATTGTGCAAAGAATGAATGCACTCTATATATGAAATGCTGCTATATTTAAGCAATGGAAGCAATTCAGCTGAGAAGAAGTGGCTTGAGAGAAATGTAGATAATGATGAAAATGATGATGATGTCACAGCTAAAATGTCTTATTCTATAATCCACAAACTATACACGAGCAACTGGATTTTGTTTGGACAAACAGTCACATTCCATAATTTGTTTCCATCTTGTGCTGTACAGAACTATGGCTATACAAGTACTGCTGTTCGCCTTACCTGGTTTTTTAAATCCAGCTGAGGGCATGGGCGTCCTCCGTTGAAAGCTTTCTCCCTCAGCCATTTGGACCTGATCTTTAACCCACTGCCACAGGATGCGCTGCAGGCTGACCAGGCTGACCAGTCACTGAGCTTACAGTCTAGGGGGCATGCAACGTGGCAAATTTCAACCACGTAACCTAAAATGTAATTATTGGGAGAAAGAGAGAGGCCTGATTCAGACTTGGTCACATTAATAATGCCAGGCTGACCCTGCCCTGGACAGTGCTTTGTCAGACTTGGGCCCTGCACACCACTAACACCAAGAGCTAATAATCTGACTAATAAGTGTCTCATTCCTACATTGCACCAACAAGGGCAAAGTAAAACTTGGTTTGCACACTGCATCATGCTTGTCGTTTAATTACCATCCCCGAATGGCTGAAAACCTAGTTCAACCATCTTTTACCCAAAATTATGCAGAAAATGGGTTAAAGTCCCATGAAGCATGAAAACAAGTGCAACGTAATGCAATGCAAATATTTTTTACTTCTGATCATTCTTTCCAGTTCACTTATGGCCAAGAAAACTTGCGTGCATTTAATTCGAAAATGTATATGATTATCTTTCATCTGATGACTCGTAAAAATAAAGATACAGTTCCGATCACCTGAGTTGCTACTCACACCTGAACCCGATTGCTCATTGATAGCTTTAGTATTTTATGTTTCAGTTTGGCAGTAAAACAATTGACCAATCAGATCTAAATAGAGGGGATTGACAATGTAGCATGTCTCACTGCATGGCTAGAATCCTCTATCCATAAAAAGGTAGTGACAGAAAATAGCAACAAGGGTGCATAGGATTAATCTTTTGTGCATGTAAAGGCCCAGCAGGTTAAATTAGTATAGATACTTTCCTACCTGACTCTGTACAGAGTGTGGGGTCAACCAGGTGTCCCTGGTGGTCATTGCAGGCGACAGCTCTATAACGTAGACCGTGACCACACTCTTTTATTTCCCGGTGGCTTGTCCAGCCCTTCAGCGACCCTGGAGCTGAGGGATTAGGGAGGATGCAAGATGACCAGTTTCCATAGGGCTGGGACAAAAACTCATCACAGGGACAAGCCTCAATCTCCTCCATTGGATACAAGTCTGCATTCAGGCATCGCTCCTTCTTTTTGCTGCGACCTAAGCAGGATATGGGGAGAGAACAAAAATATTGAACATGTTCTATGCACACACCAGAACAGAGCACCAGGTGAATGAAACTTAATTGCCAGTAGCAGCTATTACTAGCTTTTCCTTTTGTGTAAAATGTGAATGCTCAGGCCAGAGGTTACATACAAAAAGAAGATTAAGAGCTGATTCCACCCTTTAATTTTTAAGCAATTAAACTGAGTCATGATTTCACTCAGAAAAGGCCATTAAACACCAATCGTTCACTTTTAGATTTCGCTTATGAAAGCAAGCAATCATAAATGTGTTTACCATTTTCTACATGTGGTTCCATCAGAGTAAGTCAAATGGAATAACCCACAGTAAAATGTCTGGTTACGACCTGCAACTTTTGCTAAGGATGAAACCGGTTTACTTAATGGATCATCTTGCTCTGTTCTTCCCTATCATTTCCTTCATAGGAAATTAATATAAATTAAAAGCCAATCTGTTCTCTAAAGTGCTCCAGGAAGTCCTCTTCTATGTAATGCACAGATAACACATGAACGCACCCCAGAGAATGATTAGTGATCATTGAAAGCATATTAAACTTTAATCTTTCCTCAATTTTTAATCCTCGGGGGACTTGTACATAATTCATATCATCACTACAAGTTTATGTTGTGAAATTTAGACTTCAGTTATTATTTTATACAGAAAAAACTCATTCTGAATGCATAATACAAGCAAGGTTACCATTGTATTCGACTGAAAGGCATATTCTTGACTCTTGCATGGCATTTTAATGCAAATGCCCATATCCAGGCATCGCACATCATGCACAGACATTGTGTGCTACCGTGCAGAAGGAGTACTAATATTGCTGCAGTTGTTCTCTCACTCGAGATAAGAAAGACAAGTTCCTTAAAATATATCATGCCTTTTTGTCTCTTGATGAACATTTAGTCCTCGCTTTCTTTTCCATCTTTGATTTCTCACCAGCACACATTTCTTTCCATGTATTATTAATTCTCGACGACACGCAGGCAGTTTGTGATTCAAAGCGTTTGAAGCAGTGGAGAAATATTAGACAATGGAAAGCTGCCCATCTGCTCAGAGACTGTTCTCTCAGCTGAGGACGTTTGTCTCAGAGGTGGTGTCACGATTAAATGCGTAAATTCTCAGTTTGGTGAACCCACTTTCCCTCAGGCTGCCTCATCTCTTGTTATATCACTAATAATGTCCATATATTTCCCACAATTCATAATTGTTAACGGATTTACTAACAAAACAAGATGGAATATCCCTTCTATCTTACAATAAACATGTTTTGAGGGTATCAATGTGATGGCTGAGGCTTCTTGAATGTCTTCTGAAATGTTTCTGTGAAACCAAACATAGTAATAATATCAAATTGAACCATCCGCATTTATTGATTAAAAAAGATAATATGGAGCCTAGGCATGTTTCGATAGTTTTCCTTTCAAACTGCAAATTCGATATATATTTCCTTTAAAAAAACACAATCGCGCTGAAGAGCTCAATTAAATTATCCATTAAGACCATAAGAACTAAGCACAAAGTACATTAGCCCTGTCCATTACAATTGATAACTATTAATAAACCAGCATGAACAGGAACGTAACTTAGCAGCTGAGATGCAAGTGTTCCTCTCAGGCGCTGTCACTATTAATATCTGGACCAGTAACAGATGCTACCCGTCAAGCCATCCGACTGCTCAAGAAGAAGCTTCAATGATTGCTTGCCTGCTTTGCATCATTCCATGGTAATACATTATATGCTATAGTGTTCATTTCTGAACAGTCATAAATACGCCACTTTCTCCCATCGCATTACAAAAAACAAGTAGTGCATGTAATAGAGGGAGACAATTCGAGCTTAAACAACAGGCTAGAATGGAGTTTGGAAGATTTTGATTCATGTCACTATTTGTAAAGCTATTGTTCAAACTTTTCAGTTGTAAAACCTTTGAGTAGTTGGAAATGTATTTCTACAGAGCGACTGTCTGCTGATGACCAGTGATAATCCGGTAGGTTTCACCAATGGGGGGTTTAAATGAAGGTGAACTCAGTCAACTTCAAGCATAAACTGTAAAACAAATTCTCTCCCAGTGGTCTGACATGACCAAGCAAGCCTCTCAGTTGATATTTTATTGTGTAGGAATTAAACGTGAACTTGTTGTTTGGTAATAAATAAATAAATAATGCAGCAGGGGCAATCAACACTTTGACAAGCATGCTTAAGTAGCTCCAACGAAGCGTAAAATTCTACTAAAGCATTTTTGAACTTCAAAAAAGTTGCACACAGTCAACATACACACCAAGACCAAACCAAAGGTCTGTACTGTAATTTGGCTAATCCTGCTGCACTTGTGTTCCTAGCTGTTTCATGGATCCGGGGTGTATGCGACGTCCTGTGCGGCCATCGAGGGGCCCCATCTGTTTCTGAAGTGGGCCTGATTGCAAACACTCCCTTCACAGAGTGCGAACGCACTGTCACCGCACCATAATCGTACAACAATCTGTTCAATCTACGCCACTGCTGGTGTTTGATTGAGGAGGCACCAGTGCGACATTACTTTCCTTTGACAACTGCATTACAAGCAACACAGCAAAGTGTGCCTTACACACCTTATTGTATCATTATGTAGTTGAATTATTCATAATTTAACATTTGCTGTGGCATACTCCATCAGCAGCCACAAGACTGAAGTGTTCGAGTATACCTTCATGTTCAATCAATGATTGATGCATTTATAAACAGGCTGAGCTGATTTATAATTTAATATTTGTTACCAGACTACAAACTAGCACAAGAGTCATTTTCTGACTGAATAGTGTTATCATGGGCTCTGTTTCTTTGCAATGCCTCTGACTCACACCTCTGATTGGCTTGGCCAATTTTCCGCCTGATTGTCTGAACCTGGTATTCGCTAACCGACATAACCCCTAAACGCTCAGAGGCAGAGCAGGGTGCACAGTGGACATCACATTGTTTGGTTCTTAGAATTTTTTGTGAATCTTTACCAAATTCCTACTAAGACAATATTCATATAAAATGTAAATATATAATGAACATTACTATAAAATATGAAATATTGATGCATTTAATTAATTGACATAAAGTTACCAAACCACAACCTTTATTAGGGAATGTAAGAACAGACAACCGAAATTGAAAGATAAATAAACAGAGGAAATAATAATAATAAAGGAAAAGAGCAACAGTAATATCTAATCCATTAAAGCAACTTGACCAGAAGGCTGACCCAAAATGATTTTTTTTTTAAATGTACTAACAAGCTTAGTCTGACAAATAAAGCCAGTCAAAGCAATTTTCAACGGCTGAGTAACAAATCTGGAGTGGAGCTAAACCATTTATCTGCAGTCACATACACACGGACTCTGCTCTATGATCGCTGACGGGAATAATTCAGAAGTCAATGTATGAACCTGCTGCTTGAGAAGGAACCCAAGTACGTCTCAGATCTGCCAATACAGAAACATGTCGGCATCACTTTACAGATTTATTTTCTTTCCACCTGGGTTAAAATCATTGTTTTTCCGAAAAGAGGAAGATTTTGATTATAAAGGCATCAGTGTAGTTTTGTATTATTTCAATTAAGCATTATCTGATTAATATGATTTCACTATAATTAAAGTAAACAAACTGAAACAGCACTTCCTCAGCGCCGTCAGAAGTGATGTTTTAATTGCAACAGTAAGAAATTATGATTCAGTGTTACTTTCAAGATGCTAACAATTTGACAAGGTCTGTAACATATCACAGCAACATTTTGCACATCTTATTAAGGAGAGAGAGGGAGTAGGGGCGCCCTCTCTCATTCATCCTGCAGCGTGACGGACCTGAACGGCCCTTGCTTGTGAGACGGGAGATGTTGTAGTTCGATTTATTTCAGTTGTCTATATTAAATTAACGATTGCCACTGATCATCGACATGGTGCCGTCACTGAAAAAAAACCCACAGACACGGCAGCAAGAGAGTTTCACTGCTTCATAATAGTCATTAATTGCCCCCTTCGGCTGGCAAGCCTGCACATCCAGTAAAAACCTCCCTGACTACAGAGGAGTCACATGTCTAATTTAAACTGGTTAGCATTGAGCAACAAGCCAGGGAACATAGCTATAAAATATATGTCACCAGACCAACACGCTGCCTGCACTACAAAAGAAGGAAAAGGGCTCGAATGCATATATCGCAGAATAATGTTTTTTTAACGTCTATAATATATGAGCTGGGTAACTTCATTTTGCACACGTGATTAAAAGGTAAATTCTAAAGAAAAGAGAAAAGAAAGCTGGCAGGCACTGGCCCATTAAAGACTTTCTAACTTGGCTTGCAGTTCTTGGCAAAAGGCAAGAGTAGAAAGACAACTCCCATTCGGTTAAATACGTGGAACGTCTTCAAGCCTTTCCTACGAGCACACGTCCAAGTTGACTTTATTCAACAGAGATATCTACCATGACCTGGATGACCGAGGATCTTCACAGACAGTCTCTCTCTCTAAATTCTCCAGAACTCCAATAGTAACACACAAGAAAGTTTAATACACCCAGGACTCAACCTAGGTGTTGACTGATAGTTCCTACAGTGTAACAATAACAGGACAGCTGTTTTTATACTGGAATATTCACTGCAATCTGATCTATTCCAAACTATTACCTTGCCGGATTTCAGTTTATGAAAATTTTTCTTCCAGGAAATGCAAGCTTGTTAGACCTATATTGCAGTTTAAATATGCAAAATGTACACTTGGAAAGTATGACTTTAGCATTGATATTAGCATGGCTGTGTTTTCTAAGCAGAAGGTAAGCCACCAACATCCTTAACTGCATTTCAAAGCATGGAAAAGTTTGGATTTACTTTCAATGTACATGTGAGTTTTTTTTAGGTTTGTAATAACGCTTGTATAAAACTGTTCTAATATAAATTGGTTTTGACTAGTGTGGCTCTGTGAAAACAAGAACACACTATTCCTGCATAAAGCCCACACTAAACTAGGGCTGATTCCATCTGTTGGATTCTAAGAGCATTATAAAAGGATATATGGTATATTTACTGCAAACCCCTCCAGCACTGGATCAAATATTTATAAAGACAAATAGAATCCAGCCCAGTCTGCAGCCACAGCATGTTGCACAGACTTTTGCCATGTGCAATGAAATAAGGGATTACAAGATGGGGAGACATTATTTAAGGGACAGTAGAAAGTTTCAGAAGCAGTGAGAGCGTGAGGAAATAGGTTTGTCTAGATCCTGTTGTATAATTCACAGTCAAAAGTGCAATTTACTACATTAATATTTGTCAATATACAAACAGACCCAAAACTGAAAAAAACATCAATAGCATTAATTGCAATTTGCTAATTGCTTTGAGAATTGAGATTTCCAAATCACTGTGCCTTTGCTTGAGCTGGGCATTTTCCCAGAGGCAGAGATAAAGGGAAGGGCTTGTCGTCTGCCGTTTACCTGTGAGTGATCGTTTTCGACTGCGAGGGGTGCCACATCCAGAGCAGTCAGAGAACTTGGACCATGCAGTTATAGAGCAGTCATCCTTGCAAGGCACCCGGCACTGTCTGATCTGCGGGGGCAAGGGGCCAGCCCTCAGCAGGCACTCTGTCATATTGGCTGGCTCTCCGCTCTCTTCAACACAACTGATTCCTGCAAACACAGCCCAGAGTGCAACATGAACAATTACATGAACAATGCCCATAAGACAGATTGTACGTCATGCAGTAAAGTCATTCAGCTGTAGTATTTTAATTTTTTCCAATTTTCTCCGAGCAATATTTTCACATTCATCCACATGAGTTCTTGTCACGCAGCAGTGGATCAGAGGCTTGGGACTTGGTTTAGAAAGTGGAATGTCACCGGTTCAAGTCCTGACCCAGAAAAAATATGGAGCGTGGACTGGTGGTTGGAGAGGGGGCAGGCTACCTCCAGGGCACTAATTCAACCTTCAATAACAACACCTACAAAAGACTTGGGGAAGTAATGATAAATTTAACAAAAAAAAGGGGCACTGCTAATAACACATTAACCTGAATGGTGAATACAATCAGAGCATTTGTAGCTAATCAGTGATGAATAAACATTATGAACAAGAACTACAAACATGTAATTGGTTACTGATCCACTGCAGTGGAACCTTTAAAAATGAAAAATAAAAATATTGTACTGGAGTTAGATCATCAAATAACATGAGAAAATACAGCCTTAAATGTATTTAAGTAAAAAAAATAACGGTACTTATTACTGATTTCAACACAAGAGAAATAAACCCCCCACAACATAACCAGACGTACAACATAGCATTTTACTGTGAAAGCTCGCCATCAGAGCATTAAGCTGTTGCTCTGATTTTTTGTAAAATAAGAAACAAATAAAAAAAAAATAAACATGTTACGTGGGGGAGACACTTCCTAAAAATAACTATTGTAATTTTCTTGAAACCAAAGCTTTGCTCTGCAGAAAAGATGATTTGATTTCGGACCATATCGCTGCATACATTTTCATACTAATGACGGTTCCTTCGACACAACTGTAATTTCTTTACTCTGAGTTATGTAGTTTCTGAAGACATTTGTGTGAAACTTAAACTCTGCTGTGCAGCAGAGTTTGTATTAAGAAAAAACATCAATACTGTGTTTCGTTATGAAATAATCTATAAAGCATTATAGTCTGTTTCATAGTTTTAGACACAGTTATTCTTCTTATTTTGTGTCTCATCATTTGATAAATTGCACTGCTTGGTCTAATAAATGGCTCATCCTTGAAGTCGAGTACACAAAATATCCAAATTTCCATCTCTGGAAGGATATTTAGCCAGTTTGACTTTAACAAAGCATAAAGCAATAAATCATTTTGCTATAGATTGGGCTGGCCACTACATTATTTTAGGGGGGGATTACATTTGATTTGTACCACTTTTGCAGACCGTGAATAGCGAACCAAATATTGTGAATCAAGTTGCACACAGCCAGCATGGCCCTTTGCATGGGGGTTCCAGGGAATAATCATTCTGTGGGTGTAGAGCTCTGGAAGAAGCAGCATAAACAAGACAACCCAGAAAATAGTTACAAAACCAATCTGAGTGAACTAAAATAGTTGTATAGAAATGAAAAGGAAAGGAAAACAAATGTGTCACTGCTAATGCAGGATGAGAAGGGTGGAGGTTTTTTGTTTTTTTTGTCAGGTGCCACTATTTGAACAGGATTGGTTCATTTTAACTGGAGCTTTCTTGAACATAAAAATAGACATTACAGGAAAAATGCAATCCCATCCACTGGCCACTCATGTAATCATTGAAGGAAATGTTGCCTCCCCCTAAAGCCTCAATGTCATTGAGGATTCGCTTATATATACAAACACACCTTTAATCGATTTCATCGATTTCTATTTGACTTTTAAATTCTGCCCGCTGACAAAACTGCTCAGTTTCCACATTTCTACAGCGAATGTTGCCGGCTGACGATTTGCTCACAGCTATAAAAAGGTCTTTTTTTTTCTGCCGCATGCTTGTTTTTGTTCAAGACTGATGATATCTAGATGGACCTTCAACAGTGAATAGAATTTTCCCTTTTTGAAAAACACCAGTAAAATAAACAACAACAAATCATTAACAGCCTCTACAATATTGGCCTAATTAGAAACACGGTGGGAATAATTCCACATCCCTGCTGACAAGTAGTTCTGCCCATTTAAGTCCAATAGTCCTCTCTTTTATCAAACCTACTCCACCAGTTACAACCGCATTCTGTCATCCGGTTTCTTTTTATTAGCAGAGCCACACTACGCAAGTACTGGCATTATGATTGTGACATTAGAATTCCTGCCTCCGGTTGCCCAAGCCCATTTGTGTGGCCTTTCACATCACGGTCTCTCGAAGGTTTTGTCACGTATCGTTGCCACCGACTGGGATTGTCTTTAATTATACAGTTACTTAGGAAGGTGAACTTTTATGAGAGCCAGTTGAAAGGGAGAGCTTTGAAAAGGATTATCGCACGTTAGACTTTTAAATAGCAATTGGTCGCTTTTATCAATTTGTACATTTTTATTTTTTATCATCACGTTTAAAACGTGGTTTTTCATCCACACAAAGCGGCTCCCATCGGTTATAATATTTGTGCTAATTCACCTGCAATACATTCATACTGGGTTCTGTTTTCGACCCTTCACAGTGAGGGGGGGGGCAACACATCCTGCTGGTTGGCAGAATTTGGACTCATGTGAAAGTATTGGCTCTTTAAATACTACACATTTACCTGTGCTAAAACTGAGCTGTTTCTCATGGGTGAAGCGAGCTGCCTTAAACCACCATGTTGACAATTCCACTGTTCCCCTGTTCCCTCAGTTCAAGATTTTGGGTGACATCTTTCATAGTACAGTATGAAGGCCATCCTAACCGCACCGTCACCGTTCACACTCTGATCATGTCCTGATTTGATCATTTTAACTCCATCCTGTCTGGTCTCCCTCCATAAAATACAAATGCTTCATAACTGAGCAGGCTGTGTTTCTACCAGACCCCCTTACAGACAGCATATTGCTCCACTGGCGTCCATTCCGGCACTGATTTCATGATACTGCTTCCTTCTTTGAAGACTCTAAACAATCTGGCATATCTGTGACTCTGATTTCCTTCCCCTCTTTACACCCTCTCACCAACTGAGAGCCTCCTCCGCTATCAACCTCACTGTATACCTATACCTTTCTGAACCACCATAATGCTGACAACCTTCAGCCCTGTTGACACTTACCCCTGAAACTCCATTATAGGAGCGATCGATAATAATAACTCTCTACATACATTTATATCTGGAATGGGTGCAAACAAAGGCAATGGAAAGACATGGGGAACCAATGCACACGTGCACTAATCTCAAAAAAATGGAGCAATGGTGATCCGAACGTGTTCCCATATACTTCTTCTCATCCTTATCTGCTTATAATCATGTGTACCTACACTCACACATTGACTGTGAGATTCAACCCAATTAACACGCGTCACGCCCTCACATTTCACGTGTTTTCTTTGTTCATATCAAACTTCTCCTTTTGTGTTTTTGTTTATTTAGCTGAATCACAGCCTATTTATGGATAGTCAGTGAACTCAGTGATCTGCACATATGCCAAACAAAAGCAACAAATAATTGTGATGTGCACTCTGGTGGAGCAGATGCCTTTCAAATAGTTCTGGCAGCTAATATTTACAGATGTCTGTAAACAGCACGCAGTGCAGTATGCTGTGGTTGTGATGTCAGCGCATCAGACTAACTGTGTGGACAAAAAGTGGGTCTGATATATATACAGACACACAAACATATATTATCAATAACTAGTAATACACAAATTATTGCATTATCCAGTATAATTTCTTCTAAGATTTGTGAACTTCAAGTTCTTCACTTTAAACACCAAATTCTCCAATATTTGGCAGATAAGTAAAGGAAGCTAATAATATAAAGCTTATCCACCAAATACAACAATGTCACACTAGATTGTTGACTGCGGTTAGATGCAACCGGTTAATCATCAAAATATTTCTGATGCTGCACACAAGTCAATGTGATATTCAGACTTTCAGCATCTCTCGCTTTGGGAGTGTTCGTCAATGCGTATCTAGTAAGCATTTTTAAGTTGTCGCATCTGACACAAATGAGTCATTGTTGTCTAATTTATTCATAAGTACAGAATATAACATACTATTGCAATGGAGTTTAAAAAAATGTGCATGTGTCAAAATGCTTTCCAGTCCCATATGTGCTGAAGACCATCCAGACTAGAGGGGCTCAGCTGCTACTTAACTGCTGAGAGCCAGCAAGCTTTAGAGGAGCCAGCTGGGGGGGGGGCACAGCCAAACCTTGTGGAGAAATTAACATTTGCAATCACGTTGGCTTCTGCCCTAATCCAGCGCTGTTTACCAGTGAAAGAAGACATCATCATGTCCCAGTGAATCCTATTCTATAACATAGAAGCAGGCTTTCACCTTCTACTCTATATTTCTTTGTAACCCAAGTCACAGCAGTGAAAAGCGGGTGTTGACTCGCCTGACATCATGATGCTGCACAATCTGCATCTTCATTCTGCAAAAAATGTTCCACCACTTTGAATACCTGGATTAGAAATGGAAAATAGCCTACTGCTGAATATTGTGAGTATATGTAGATGGCCCTGAACCATTTGAAAGGTTCTTGATATATTTGCATATCACCCAGTATAACTTCCTGTAATTAGACTAAACAAAACTGCTGCCACTCTCACAAGTAAAATATTTATGCATAAAAAAATATGTATTTATCTCAGTCTATAAATACAGACTTGATTTCCTTCGTCGTGATAATCGATCCATGTGACAGCACATCACAATAATGGTCAACCATCATGTTTTTGACATCTGAGTGCCTCGGGCTGGTCATGGGAAAAGGTACATCTAAAATGTGGAAAATAATTTTTCATGCTCCTGAATATCTGCCTACAGGAATATACTAAACATTCAGGAACATTGATCTCACTCTCACATTGTTTCAAGGCAGTACATCAAACTAGGGTCACTGCAGCAGATCAAAGCTAAAATAGTCAGGAACCATTTGTATCCTTATCGTCTTCACTGGGTCAAGACCTGCCTGCTATTCTGACTCGCAGGTCAAAGCTAACTTTTAATGGTTTCTGGCATTTTGGAGAAGAGACAACGTGCAGTTTCTACTGTGAGAGGCAGATTGGAGACAACGTGCAGGACGCGCAGCTTTCTTAGCATTTTGAATAGAATGCCTGAATGTGGTAGTGAGGTTATGGTACAAGCAGGCGACAAAAAAAGAACATATTTGAATATGATGGTGGAAAACTAAAAACAAGATATGCTAACAAGATCCTGAGGGCCATCGTCCTGCTTTTCATCCATCATCACAGCACGCCCCAGCACAGCCTGATATCATGGACCCATATTGCAAGGGCCTGCACACACACCTACTTGATGCTAATGCTAATTTTAGCCATTTATTGATTGACCATTTATTGTGACCTGTCCAAACCTCACTCATCCAATCATCTTGCCAAGTAGATTCATTTTCTTGTAAAAGGACAAGTTGTGACTAAGAAGAGCTGCAAATTGGTGCTTAAACTTTGTGTACGAATCAACAGTATTGTATGTATTTTTTTTGGTCTTTAATATGTTCTTATTAAAAGTTTTAATGCCCATTGCTATTGTTCTATTTTGCTCTAATTGTGCCTCAAATTTGACATTTACATGCCATTTGCACTGAAATGTTAACTCACCCAGTGACTGAAAGGAATCCTTGAATACATTCTTGCTACCAAAAATCTATATTTAAACCTTGTGCATCAACTGACAGCAAATTCCAGGCTAATACTTAAGATATGAAATGTCACAGGTATTAGAATCATCATTCACAGAGGAAGCGTTGAAGGTCAATGAAGGTTGCTCTTAAACAGAGTACTCCAGACACTTCCTCAGTCCTCACAAAAAAGTCATAGAAAGTCACTTGAGAAATGTCAGTCATAATTATACTGCCAGGAAAAAGTGAGCAAACCAGTGAAAACGTCACTTGAATCCTGTAAAAAAAATTAGAAGATACCATTTTTAGGTGTTTTAGGGACATTTGTTTTCCTCTAAATCACATGCATCAAACTCAAGGCCTGGGGGCCAAATGTGCCCCCCCTACATAATTTTTTGTGGCCCCCATATGTCGCCAGCTACATATGGGCTCACGATCAGCACTGGACAGCTCCTTAGGTAGTCGGCAATATATGGAGCTGTCCAGTGCCGATCCTGAAAGTGACGTCTTTTCCGTGGCATTGACTCGGGGAATGTTCTTTATCTTGCCCACTTCGGTTGGTTTGCGCATGTCCATGACAAGACAAGGTGGTGGCTTTTTGGTTTTGCATCAATTATCTTTGTTCCTGCGTGATGATTGCATTTGAATGGAACGTTTCCACATGATTAGATGTGTTAATTTATTCCCATCGCAAACTTTGGTTCATACTTATGATTTTTCTCATTTACAGTATGGCTTTATCTCTAACAATTTTTAAGCTATAACCTTTAAAAAAAGTGATTTAAAAACTGAATCTTTTATTTTAATTACTGTGGTGGCTAAAGAGTTTAATAAAAAAAACAATTGCTATTTAACAGCATGTTAAGGAGTAGTTACATTTATTTTACATTAAATGACATTACATGTAGTTAAATGTTTTACTGTGTTAGGGTTTACATTTGGCCTTTGGAGGGCAAACATAATGCTAATGTGGCCCTTGGAGAAAATGAGTTTGACACCCGTTCTCTAAATGAATCTGAAATCATCCATTGCTTCTTAGCAATGTGGCTGAAATCGCTTTGAGGACTCCACTCTCAGATCAACTCAGAAAGACAGTATGCAGGAATCCACATAATCTAGAAGCATGCTACGAATGGTAATCATTTATGGTTGACACTCACTGGGACACAGTACAAAACCCAAGATATACTGTAACCGTTGTTTCATCAAAGAGGTAATTCTGCTGTGCAGGCATGCTGACAATAATCAGTATCACATTATAATAAGACAAAATGAGAATATGCTTACAATGAAATAAACACAGCTGGAGTGTAGAATGACACCTCATTAATGGAAACAATAGTAAAAGAAGATAAAACTTTCAACGTACAGCATGATTTTGATAAATAATAGATTAAAACCTAGCAATACAAGCGAGTATATCCAGAACACATTCAGCAGTACAGTTGCTCAAATAAAGCTTAAAGCAACTAACTGCAATATATTTACTCTTAACTGCTTTAGTGTAGCCTGAACATTAAATTTTATTTGTGATATGATTTGTGAAGCAATAATTATGAAAATGTTCATTATGGATGCGAGTTTGAAGCTGTGGAAACACTTTCATTTATGCATTCAGGGGGAATTTTTGTTTTACAGTTTTGATTTTATTATGTTACATTATTAAAGATTGTATACTGTTTTCGTTCACCTTTCAGAAACAGAAAAGGTTCATCTTGTTATTCGTGTTAGACAAATTTAGTTTTCTACCACTTTCTTGATCAAGGAGCCATTCTGAGTCTGCTCGGTAGGTCTCATTAGGTAAGGATAAAAAATAAATGGAAGAGGAAAGCTTAAGGTGTCAGGTGGTGGCAGCTGACATGTGTACAGCTTTAAATATGTCAAAAGAAAGAAAACACTTGCCTCTTGTTTCTACCCCATTCCCACACTGCTCCCCTGGTCCAGATAATCCACGTCGCACAGAATCAGGAACCAGAATACAGATGTGCCACTTGTGTGTCCTCCACCTACAACACAGTTTATAGTTAAATCTTCATTTGCACAGCAGACAATATATATAAATGTGTGTGCGGGTGTTTTTTCTTTGTTTTGTAATTGCCGATCTTGACCAAAGGCAAAATCCAATGTGCAGCCGTTATTTATGCAAGAAAAGGGATTTGGGTAATCTTCAGATTCACAGCACATACGATTTATACATTATTCAAAGTATATAATATATATATATATATATATATATATATATATATATTTTGGTTAGTTTAGTGAACAAAGTTGGGAAGAAAAAGCTTTTACAGCAGAAGTTATTCTCCTTTAATAAGCCTTAATAATTAAGCGATTGTAAGCAATTCAAAACTATTTCCTTCACAGGCTGTGCTAATGTACTGTAGATGAACAAGGATTACGTATCCTGGGAAGAAGACAGTGTAATAATTGATGTCTTACCTATACACTGGACATACAGGAAGCGTTTCACACTCTCTTTCTTCATACAGCGTGTCAGGACACTCTTGACCTCCATTTGAGGACCGCTGAATGATGATCCTATACCGAGACTGTGTGACAGCAGTCGTATTATCTGTTGAACATGAAGCACAACCATCAGAAGAAAGCAGCACTAAGTAAACACAGTTTGTTGCACAGTGTCATTTCCTATGTGTCTGCTGTGTCAACGTTCATCCAAGTGAAAGCAGTTTGCCCTTGAAGCTGTGGCGTCTTCCACTTCGCTGCAGACTGCCTTTGGACTCACAACACTGCAACGGTTTCATTTGGCTCCTGCTCCAAGGCTCATTACACAACACTAATTACTGAACATTGAAAATGCTGCAATTAAGAAAGTGATTGCATCATCAGTGGACCCAATGGACTAGAGCATATTTACAGACATGAGATGCCTGCTCAATTCTTTTTAAAACAATTACATACTTTTTGATTTCCAAGATACTTACAGTACACACATTGAAACCCATTAAATGCCCCATCTTCATCGTGATGTGTCAGCTGAATGTTACGGACGGTTAACACTCTCATTTACACTTAAACGTCATCATTGAATACACCAGAGACACCAAGGGAGAGAGCACATTTGGTTGGCAACATTTTAAAGCTAGAGTCCCTGGTGGCAATGTTATCCCTTATGAGGTTTTTCTCTCATATTCCTCATGTCTTGATATTTTAACTGTAAGCTGTCCTATCTTTTGGATATAGATTTACAGATGCCAAATTAAAAGTATAGCTTTTTTTGAATTTCATGTAATGCCATAATATAATGTAGTAAAGGTAAGGTAAGGTAAGGTTACTTTATTTGTACCCGAAGGTAGAATTGGTTTACAGCAGTTACACTTCAACTGTAGTCTGCTGCTGGTCGCAGCGTGCGCATGCGCCCGGGCAATGTGGGTGAAGTGTCTTGTTTCCATGAGAGAGACACTCACAACAATATCGTGATTTATTTTTCTCAAGTTTTAATTGTCACGTTTTTATTTCACCATGCCACGGAGTCAATTCATGGTTATTGCTGTGTAATTCTATTAAATATTGCCATTGATATTTAGTACCACCACTCAAGCATAGTTAGTCAGTAAACTTGAATTATCACATTTGACATACAGTATTTGTGCCTTTAGAAGAATATTTCATGGAAAGTTCACATTCTTAAGAGCTACCTGGTATGCAAGTTGAAGGGCAAGCTGTCCATTCACTGAAGGGTGTCACAATGCAGTCGTTCTTGCAAGGAAGCAAACAGGGCTGAACTGTTTCTGGACGAGCAAGATCTGAACACCTAAAACAGAGACAAACCATGGTCTGAAATTCTCTTCAACCCGAGGGCGACGAATGATACATTTCCACTGTCGTGCTGGTAACAGAAGAGTGCAGTGAAACAGCTGGCCTGTCCTTGACATCACACATCTCCCGACAGGAAAAACAACAATGACAACATCAACAAAAATAAATATTATATGCCCGCTTGCCTGCAAGCTCAAACAAAATGTGGACAAATGTCAAAAATTCCAGATTTGTCACACATTGTGTTTCATTGTGGGGTAAAAAGAAAATAGTCATATTACAATAAAAGAGAGACACTCCCAGTATTCATGCGCAAAAGGTTCTTGTATGTCATCTATCATGAGAAAAGGGATGTCTTAGAGTCGGCTGTGCAGAGCCAAAATAATTAATCAGAGCATTTTACCCTTTTTTAATCATCCAACAACCTACTTTTCATCATTAATAAGATGAAAATTAAGTTAGGTTTAAATTATCTGAGAAAATGACAACACACTACCACGCCATTACCGTAACAAAGACGAGGCGAGAGCCTAAACGCTGAGAGCATTAAATGTGTGATGTGACAAAAGATACATTTGCACTGTCTGGAGTCACATTTATTGAATAAAGATATGCAGCATGAATTTCAGGTTTCAACCAAAACCAGTAAAAAGGGAAATGCAACATATGCATATGTAAATATATGTAAGTATTATCAAAAAACAGAGGCTTTACAAATATATACATTAAATATAACAACGAAAAACAAAAATACGTGCCGTACAAAACACTTGCTGTACAGCTGAAAGATAGTGGCACGAACTAAAAGATGAAGATGGAAATTGAGAGTTTAAGATATTTAAGATGTTATTTTCATTTGGACTCAGCAGAATCAACAAGAATTGGAATGGTCGCGGAACAGTGTGGGTAGGATGGTTTGGATGGTTTGGAGACAAATTGAGGGAGACAAAATTGAGATGGTTTGGAAGAGGGAATATTGGGATATATTGAGAGAAGGATAATTAGGATGGAGCTGCCAGGCAAGAGAAGAAGAAGGCCAAAGAGGAGGTTTATGGAAGCGGTGTTGGAGGACATGCAGGCGACAGAGAAAGGTTGAAATGGAAATTAATGATCTGCTGTGGTGACCCCTAACCGGAACAATCACAGACCTACAGAAACAAGCAAACAACACATAACCACCTCACACATCTATTCCAATGCTTGTTAGTGGAGGTAATAAACGAAAAGGGGCAATAAGTGAATTACAACTATGTAGAGGAATAGTTTAATATGTATGCATTTGAATATAGCTGCTAACACAAATTCCTCATGTTAAAATATGTATTTAACAAACTGATTAGTGGAAACATCACAGTATGGGATGTTCATTTTTTAATTTAGCCTGAATCTCATCAGCTTCTCTTCAGCTGCTCTTGTTGGAGCCACTAATGTCATTGCACACCTTGTTAGGACAGACATAGACCTTTAAATAGGCATGAAGTAATTCCTAATTTGATTGCATATGCAGTAAAGTTCAGCAATTGATGGAAGACTTGTGTTTGCCCTCAAATAAAATAACAAAAATTCCAGGCTTCTTGAACATCTAACGAGGTAAATATTGTTCTTTCTTTTTCTAATCCAGCATGTTAGCATTAGGTATAAATTTCAATCCACATTAAATTTGATGTTATATAACATTAAAGAGTTACATAAAAATAATGTTGCAATTTTTTCAGTATTTATAGTAATACAGTACACAAAAAGGGTGAGCCCCTTTTTTGTTTGCTATGGTGATAGCTCAACAGATGAGGTGAGAGAGGAAGCTCCTTGGAATATGATGTTTGCAGATGACATTGTGATCTGCAGTGAGAGCAGGTAGAGGATAATTTAGAGAAGTGGAGGTGTGCTTTAGAAAAGAGAGGAATGAAGGCGAGGAGGAGTAAAACAGATTATATGTGTGTAAATGAGAAGGTCCTACAAGGAACAGTGAGGTTACAAGGGATAGACATAAAGAAGGTAGAGGACTTCAAGTACCGAGGGTCAACAGTGCAGAGTGATGGAGAGAATGTGGAAAGGAAGTGAAGAATCATGTGCGGACAGGCTGGAACGGGTGGAGGAAAATATCAGGTGTGCTCTGTGATAGGAGAGTGTCAGCGAGGATGGAGGGAAAGGTCTACAAGACAGTGGTGAGGCCAGCCATGATGGACGGCTTAGAGACAGTGTATCTGAGGAAAAGACAGGAGGCGGAGCTAGAAGCGGTGGAGATGAAGATGCTGAGGTTCTCCTTTGGAGTTGGTTGGATAGGATTAGAAATGAGACAAAAAGTTGGACAGTGAAGGTTAGACGTTTTGGAGTTTTGGCACAGGTGGTTGAGCGGGTCTTCCTATGATCGAGAGGTCGGCGGTTTGATTCCCGGCTCCGGCGCATGTGTCCGTTGTCACCCACATTGCCTGTGTGAATGTTGTGAGCGAGTGAATGTTGGTGGTGGTCAGGAGGCGCTATATAAAAATCAAGCATTATTATTATTATTATAAGATCAGAGAGACCAGACTTCGATGGTTTGGACAAGTCCAGAGGAGAGACAGGGACTATATCGGTAAAAGGATGCTGAGGATGGAACTGCCTGGGAACAGGGCCAGAGGTCGACCCAGGAGAAGATACATGGACGTAGTGAGGGAGGACATGAGAGAGGACGATGCAAAGGACAGGGTGAAGTTGGGTGATTTGCTGTGGCGACCCCTCACAGGACAATCCGAAAGTACAGCAGTAGACAGTAGTATACTTAAAATGGATTACAACTACCACGTAAATGTAGGAGCAGCTTATTTAAAATAACAACTAGGTGGGTGCATGTATCTTGTAACAATGTACAAAACAGTTGCAGACTTTTGTTGTTATCAAGGAGACTGAATGTTCCAAGAATAAATCAATCAAAGTCCACCGCACAGCTACTAATTAAACCTGCAAAAAGTGAGGCTATACAAATTGTTTACCAATGAATCATTCCTGCCACACCAAGGACACAATTATCAGGTCTTAAAGAGCACTTCACAGAGTTTTACCAATTTCTTTGTTTTAAAATAGAAAATAATCCTGTTTTTTCTCTCTGCTACACATCTTTTAGAACACATTTATGATGCACCCTTTGGCTGCGTTGCATTTTGTTTGTTGTACAACCTTGAAGTGGTGCAGATTAATGCAGCTAAGTAAAATCTAATAAGTCTGCACTTTGATGTCTTTATCAACAAGAAGACAAACCCCTTCCTTAACACACACATGAATGGCCATGCACACACATAATTTTAACACTTTTTAAATAGCGAGTGGCTTCCTTTGCTAAATAAGCTGATCCAGGTCTCAGTAGAGACCCAGCATGGGGCCACATTCCAGCAACTGCAGAAAGCCAGCACAAACAGGAATGAGATCAAAGTATGCCAAAGGATAAGGATTCATAAAACCCATCCTCCCCTTGCTTGATCCCCTCTCTCTCCCTTCTTTGCAGTGATGGATGCTAGAGGGCATGGCAACGCAACAGAGCAGCTAGGTGAAAACTGCCTACTTTGCCCAGAATGAAGGGATCAGGCTCACAGTCTAGGCCACGGTGTTCAGCTGTAATAAGGTTAGAAACATTAATTGTCTTTCACATGTTGGTGATTATCTCTTCAAAATACAGCTACTGTAATTAAATGAACCTTACACTGGTGTATTTATCTGCTGTTACAACCCTCAGAATAAAGTTGATACCAACATCAATAAAATCTGCCATTAATTTCCCCTACAGAAGAAAAAAATCAGTATTTGTAAATTTCAAAATAAAATAAAATAAATTACCACACATGAAAGTGTCATATATTTTATTCAATTTAGTGTGTTGTTGTTCTGTCACAATTTACGAATGTATGTATTTGTATAAGTATAAACTTAGACTTGGAAGGAACACACTTGGTATTTTTGCAGACTTTCTGACTGAAGATTTCTACTATTTAATATAAAAATATTAAATACAGTCCCTGTAGGGGTATTGAGCAATCTTATTTACAGTTCTTATTACAGTGTGTTAAAATAAATAATCCCCCCACATAGTACACAATACACATATTTTGCACTCTTATTGACATTTATTTTGTTTATGAATAAATAATGTATCTTCTTAAGTGATGAAAGTAACTGTAAATTCAATTTGCAATTTTTCTTAAGGGTTCTGTACTGACACCAGGAAAAACCTAGTGACCTTTCATTGAGCCAATGTCTGTCTAGGAGACAGAGGTCTGTTTTCCCGGCTGCACATGTGGACTCTTGTGGATGTTTTCTGAGTTAAATGACCTTTCTCAAGTAGCTTAGCAACAAAAACTTTCAGGTATCTGCCAATCAGATGGTGGCAGTTAAGAAAAAACAAAGGAATATCTTACAGATTAAACATGTCTTTCGGTAAAATGAATTAAAGCTAAGGAAATAGCTTTAACTATTAGTAAAGGATATATGTTACTTATAATATAATAATCTATGCCATTCTGGAAAGACAGTCAAACCCTGACTATGTCTTTGCCAGTGTTGAGAGACAGCAGAAAGTCTCAGTAAGTTGTTATTGATGGTTTTGCCGCTGCTACATATGAATAGGAAAGAAGGGATTTAATTTACAGAATACAGCACCGGAAAGATCTGCTGGTGGATCACGGGTGGCAGCGTTCCTTAAAGCCTCTGTGTTGGGAGATAGGACATCCATAAGGAAAAAAAACCCTCTCCATAATCCATTTTATGGCACTGTCAATAATGTATTGAGGTAAAGAAGGGTAAACTTCTTGAATTATTTTCAAATCTATCTTCCTGCTGTGTGTTATAACATCATTACAGTGACAGCACATAAGCGCTGTGCAGCGTTTGGCGTCGCATTGCTGGAACGGCAGTCGATAATGGAGGAGCATAAGCAAAATGAATTTCAAGCTTATACAGAGGAAGATCCTCGACACCGGCAGAATGCACAAAAGAAGAGCTCAATTTACAAAACCCTGGAGATGTATTTTCACAATGCTTCAAGTCCTTTGGGTCATTTGTCACTAAGTAAAAGCATACACTCTGTGTTTTAAAATGAGATCCTGCTGGAATCTTAAAACATTAGTTTTTTTGTGAGAGAAACACGATCACCTCTGAATTGCTCTGCATATTTTACAACACTCTTTCTTCTTCAGCACCATAATTTTCTGTTTTGTTTCTCTTGGGAACTATTTTGCCCTTCCGGTGTCTAGAACTAAGCATAGCGGCAATGTCAGAGAGTTATAAAAAAGTAAAAAAAAATGATGCTTCAAAGCGCCTTTCACTTATTAGCATAATGACTCAAGAGTCGACATTTTGTGGCATGAGATACAATTCTTCCCATTAAACATTTAGAATAGGTAAAAAACCATTTATTCTATTTATGATCAAATGCTTTGTTACACAGACTTTGGAGAAACACCTTCCCAAACTAAATATGGTAGATGTGGTTTTACCGTATATTAATAAACAAAATGACTCAAAGCTTTCGCCTTTGGGTACCATTGAGAAAAATAATTTCATTGCCATATGAAAAGAGCTGCCAAGGGGGAAAAAAACGATTATATATAATACTGATATTGAATAATTTTTATATTGTCTAATTATAAATTGGAAATACCATAATTAAGATAACCCTGGTCAGAGCACCTACCTTTTATTGATGACGGGGCCTGTATTCATCTTCGTGCAGATCACTTTGCGGATCTGAAATCCCGTTGCACAGGGGGCGGTCCCGTTCAAGAAGCTGGATCCACTGAGATCCATTAAGGCATCCTCGATGCACGGACCCCAGGCTGAGGCTTCCCAGTAGAGGACCATACATGGGTGGTCATTACAGACTCTCCATTCCTCCAGGGCTGCCGCAGCTGGACACGGCTTACCTTCTGGCGTGCAACACACAGGAAGCAACAGAGGGAAAGACAGCCTTTTGATGTGTTTGAGTGAGCGCTAGTCCAGCAAAACAAGGCTGTTTTGCAGGGTGCATGTTATTTGCACAAATGTAAACTCAATTTGACCTTCAGTACTAGCTGCAGTTTGTTGCTGGAAGTCATGATACTGTTCCTGCCCATGCACCGGCTGCTTTGCAGAAGCACAAGCGTTTGTTGAAGTTAGCAGAATGGAATTTAAATTTGTTGTCATTGCAAAGGAAAAGTCACAATGAGGTCACAGTCAATGAATTAAGAGCAAAACACAGCCCACTGCCACGCCGTGACAATCAATATCAGCCCATAGAGCCTGAATCCTGGCTGTCATATATCCGGGCGTTATTTGTATTCATACATTATGTTATTTTCTACACGTAACCTCCATGGCATGATGCCACAGTCCAAGCTGGAGACCGCTCAAGCCTGACAGAGATATTAACACACTTTTATTCTAAAGGAGGGGAAAACAACATCATGAATTAATCTGTGGTATTTAATGTCGGTAATGAGGTAATGGATCTAAAATTAATATGCAATATTACTAATATTATGTGACTTTTGATGGACATAAATAGAACCATTGGGAGGAAAATCTCAATTGCAAAGTCCAGTAAAATTTACATTTGTAAAAACGAGAGTATTTGTTATTATAAAATTAAAGACTGTTGCCATCTTTCAGAATGTCTCTTCTTTCATAGATATCAAGACAAAAAAAGGTCATTAACATAGAGTGAAAAGTCAGAGAGAACCCTGCCTTACCTTTCCCTGGGAGGGCGAGCACTGCTCGAGTTCGGCTCTGCCGGCCTTCTGCACTCTTGGTGGCACAGCTGTGTGAGCAGGTTGACCAGGAAGACCAAGAACCGACCACACAGTCTGCTGAACAGGCCACCTCGCAGGTTACTTCTGTGGGGGGAGCAATGCCTTCACAGAGCGCTCCAGCCACATCTTTTTCTGAGAATGACAATTTTGGATACAGAAACTGAAAATGAGACAACAGCTGACGGATTGAAAGTAACTAAGTCCTCATTCGACACCAACCGGATATTTAGGCTGACAGTCTTTGCACTACAATGGTTCGAGTGACCCAATTTTTCTCCCATGTGGCACAGATCTACTAAGAATTATGAATGTGTAAGAAAGACATAAGAATGTGGAATCAAAGCTCAGAATCAAGCATCTATCATATGTGGAATAAATCAGATATGAATCAGTTCTGTGCATCATCTAATTGAACAGACTGGATTTTCCCTGTCAATGCATGTCATACATTATTGAAAATGCATGTGCACAGACTGCAATAAGGGCGGTCCTCTTTCTTCCTTGCCTTAAAATTCAACCAATATTTTTACATCTCTGATAATGTTTTAGAGAGCAGTAGTTATAGTAAAGGATAATTAGAATTGAGTATCTAGACTCGTAGTATAATGACAGCATTACACAACCTTGTGCAACAAAAATTGGGGCTGCATACAAATCCCAACCCATAGGAAAAATGCATGACATTTCAGGGGTATCTAAGAACTGCAGATGAAGTCTAACATTATACTAGGAACGCCAAGCAGCTCATTCCCCTCCTAATTGGATTTACACATGGTGATCTGGATCATCATTAAAAGTTTTTAAATTGTTCTTGGTATCTTTATACACCAATCATGAAAAGTAAAAGTGAATCGGAATTGATGCGTATTTTTAACAGATTTTTGGATCTGTAAATGGGGTTTTCAATGTTAAAATGTAATATTTTTTACTGACTCCATTCTGGATCAGATCCCAATGTAATTTAGTGGTAAGATAGAGGTCCCCATCCTACATGAGTGTGTCAAATTCCATCGGTCAATAACGAACCGAGATATTGAGGAACAAATTTTGAAACTCCATTGACTGCAATGTTAACGGAAATTTCAAAGTAATCCATAATCCACGATCTCTTCACTCCATAATCCATATAATCCATAATCCATAATCACCACAATTTTATCATCCTTTAACATTCCCAACACATTTCCCGAAAATGTCATCAAAATTCGTGTTCATGTGCATGAAGACAGATTGCCAATGATGCACATCCACAAACAGCCTCCAGAAAGAGAGCAGCTTCATATTCCGATCACATTGGAAGAAAGAGTAAAAGCATTTCTGACTTTTCCTTCAAGGATAGCGAGGGAGGAGAGCAGCACGACCCTGTTCAGCTGTCCTCATAGATCATGATTGGATCAAAACGCTGGTGCATGTTAATGTCAGGTGCAAACTAGATGCAATCTGAGTAGGAACACATTTCTGGAGGAGATATTTAAAAGAACTCTGTGGTTCTCAGAATGTGTAGAATAATGATGTTTTTTATAATGATGTTAAATAAAAAAATAATTTAATTTAATACATTCTCAAAGGTAGTCAAATGCAAAATGTTTTTGATACTTTGGGGGAAGCAAAGATTCTTAATGAAAAATTCATTGAATTTTGCAGGCATCCTTAGTTGTCCTTCCTTCGAAGTTGCTGCTCAACACAAATATAATTTCATTTTGTCATCCCATTGTTTTTCTCAGCCTGTCGTCTTGCAGTCAAGTAATGAAATATTCATCAGAGCTCTCAGTTAACTCTTCTTTTATAAGAGAAATAGATAATCTCTTCTTTTTACTGTACTTTCATTCTAATGACTCTTTAACCATGTGATTAAACAAATTAAAATAAACAGTCTCATGAATGTTAATTTCTGTATAACACCCTTATTAAAACCTCTTTTTTATTTCATGTTGGAGTTGGTAGAGGCCCATGCTTTTTTCTGGGTCTCTTTGTCCATGAAATAGTTAACAGGGATGCAACACTCATTTCTAAACAGTGCCAGCGGCAGCCAGAGGCTTGTTCTTTTTGGATATACGCTCATGGACAGTATCATTAAGTTGCTCGAACTCTCCATCATTCACTCCATTGCGGAATATGGCTGTTGTACACCAACAACTCCGGGGCAGGTTTGCCATCAATTTGTCTTTTTGTTTTCTTTTCAAGCAGATATCCTCAATGCAGAGGAGGCGAGTAGAGAGAGCAAATGTAGACATCGCCTCATCAGACAGATGTGAAAGACTCCCTTGGGAAGTTTGAAAACCTTCAGTCCATAAAATGAACGCATCAGGGATCTCCTGCCATCAAAGTGCATACAGCCGTGTGGCACAGGCGAGGCGCTCAGCTGCTGGAATAGCAATGGATACGGCGTGGTGTTAGCAGCATAAGATGAAAAGCCAGCCATCCCCAAGCATTTTGCACTAATACTTTTCCATGCTCAGTATTGAAAACACTCCTGCCATATGGGACATGTGAATTATATATTACATGGTTAATGATGAGAGTATAGTACAATGATTTATTTTATTTTAAGTTAATCACCTTTGGGAAACAAGGAATATTCTTTTTAATTATCTCCAGATTTGCATTTTTCATTTAAATTATTTAGTTTGAAGAACCCTTAGTTGTCTATATAAAATCAACTCTTTCCTGAATTTGGTTGTTGTTGGTGTTTTATTGCTATTATAGTTCATATGAGGTCTTTAGTAGCAATAAAACACCAACAACAACCAAATTCAGGAAAGAGTTGATTTTATATAGACAACTGAAAAGGTCCTGCATTGTAGGTTTGTGAACAAGGATGTTCAAATTATCTCAAAAATGCTTAGTTCATATGAGGTCTTAGCATTTTTGAGATAATTTGAACATCCTTGTTGGCATTAAAATTGTTGTATTGTATAAAATATGATCATTTTTGTTCATGCATTTCTTTATTGTTTAATCTTTACAAAAGTCCATTGTTTTCTTGTGTAGGAAGCATTAATATTGAACATAATTGTTTTGAACCGGTGGGGCAACTGCATTCGGTGGGAAATACATTGTCTTTGTGTGCCGTGTCTTCCGCCCAAGTAATTATTGCTTCAGGCGTCTGTACTTCATAGAAATGTGCATAAAAGGAAATGTTATGCGTTGCTTTTTCTGTGAGGCGACCTCTGTGACCCATATGCAGAGAGACAGACAATGATATCGTTATATAGCACCTGTGTAAATGCTGGAGATAAGAGACCAATTTTGTCCTTGTAATGCAAACCTGCTCAGTAAAATACAGTAAGCTAAAGCTTATAAACTTTACATTGATATAAAAACTTAGGTATATCTAAAGTTAAGGATACATTATTTACTTTGTTTAGCTTCGCAGGAATGCCCCGAGTGTAACAATTACAGTAGATGCTGAAAAGGTCCTACATTGTAGGTTTGTGAACTTTCTTTCTTTCCTTATAAAGTATTGTGGTTTTGATTGTATAAATAGCACAACCAGTGTAGGAAGTGGAGCCTAATTAGATTCCATTTATACACAGTATGGAAATCAGTCATGTTCCAACAGTTCTGCTGAAAATCACAAAGGACTGATGAACATTTTAGCAGACAAAAAAACAAGAAAACATTCTGACAGCTTTGCCAGTCTTGAAATGCTATGATGGCATGATGGTCACACACATGTGCGTGTGTGTGTGTGTGAGACTGCATGATGGGGTTTCTGTAAATAGATGCTTGCCCTGGGGGTACGCTTGCATTATTAAAAAAGGGCTCTGTTGTTGAAGCTTTTACACAGACATAATATCCCAGCCTGCTGAATACAATTTTAAAGTTTTTTTTTTTTTTCTATTCTCCTCAATTAATCCTCTTCATTGCAATTATTCAAGTAGCTAAAACTAAACTGCGAGTAAAAAAAATAATCGCATCAACTATGTTCAGGCTGCATTTAAGACAAAGCTGGCAGGCAAGCACAACAATATTAGAGCTCACTGTGAATATCAAAAATGGGCTCAGGCAAACCAACCGCGATCAATAAATAATGTTCTTGATGCATCAAATTATTATGGCAATCACACAGGGCTGCTTTACAGAGTTCATCACCACCTGAATGTTTATAAATGTAGCAGAAACAGTTCAGACCAGCAGCCATAATGCTGATTTATCATTTTCTGGTTTGGGAAGTTTTGCCCGCATGCATCTCAAAGGGGTTAAAGATGTCAGGTCTCCTCAGTCACATGTCCTCCTGGTGTGTTGTGTCGTTGTTCGATGGGTCAGAAAAGGAAGCTGACGAGTGTAGAGCGAATGGTTGCTGTGCAGTTCGTGGGAGAGGATGGAACGCGAGATCTACAAAGTTAAAGGGTTTAAAAACTAAAGGCTTTGGTCTCTGCATGAATGCTGCATGATTTAACAGGAGGAGGTTTTTTTAATTGGACAGAACAACCCTAATCTGTCGCCACAGGATCTGCCTGACTGACTACGCAGTTGGATCAACAAAAATAACAATAAAAAAAAACGTACAGTCTTATTCTCAGAACTCTGCATAGAAAGCAAAGCTGAATCTCACACTATCAAGGTTGTTTCTTCATAAACTCGAATTATTTTTGGAAAAGAAAAAATATTCATATTAATAAATAATTTTAATGGTAAAATTGGTAATTTAAAAGTTTGTTTGGACATTCACATTAATGCGGCTCATGGTAATCCTTGAACATTGAATATAAAATACTCAGTCAGACCCATTACCTAAAAATGGTTCACCTGATGACAAAACACCCAAACAATAAAATAAGAGAAACCAAGCAACCACTACACAAAGACATGGCATAACACAAGAGACAGCTGTTCAGACCAGGACTCAGCAGACCGCCAACACACAAGGACAAATAACAAGTCTGTAAGATGACAAGAAAGACATTTTGGACAGAGAGAGAACATGGTTTAAGAGGAGTGTAAAAGAAGACGTGTGTTTCAAACGGCCAGCTCTAAAGCGAGGTGGGGGGTCTACTCTACGCCACAATTACCAACATTCGCCAACATTCACACTTTCAAGTTAAACTGATGATGCAAATGACGCGCACTGTAATTCCCTATCACACAAACACTTGTGTCTTCAAAGACTGTGAAAGCCTATAATAACAGTGCTTCTGACTCAACTGTTGAGGCTCGATCCTAATGACTGTCTTTGTGTTAGGAACCTTAGAGGAGTTTAAGTATCTGCACTCCCCACCAGTCACTTGAAAGTGAAGGAGCCTCATGGATGGGAAGTGAAATGTGTCCAAACCCTAAAAAGAAGTCCAGTCTCTTCGGATCCATCCTTCACGGAATAACAGCATGTTGCAATATCAAGTTGTAAAATCTAAAATTTCCACAATTAATCGATTAATAACAATCTACAATTAATTATTAATAATAATTAAAGGCAATACTATCAAATGCAAAGAAAAAATAATAAAGTGATGTGAGATTCAGTTACAACTCCCTGTGGTAGTGGACATATCAAACGTTCAGACAGACTCATTAACTGAGGGCCAGAAATGTCAAATGGTTACGCAACGACTATGTGCTAAATGAACACCAGTGCTATCAGCCATTATTGCACTAGCATTATATGAGTAAAAAGTCATAAGTAGTACATTAAAACCAAAATGTATTACATGTATTACATTGAAATGTCATGGATATCTTTAGAAATCTTATATTATGGGTTGTATTTAATCTGAAAGACAAAAAGGGACCAAATGAGCTCATCATACTACAACCTAACACAAATCTGAATAGAAAAACCCAAAGCAAATAGTGAAAAAAAGAAAAAGGAAAAAACATCATTAGCGGGGCAACACGTGTGCAGAGTTTAGGAATGATAATGAAACTGGATCAACAGATTATGGAAATGTACTGCAAATACTGAGAAACAACAGCCTGCCCTGGGACATGCTACCATTTGTTACTCGTGCACTTGAGCAATGTTAAGGAGGGAACCACGCTGCTCAGCTTATGACGCATTTGTTTGCTTAAGTTGCAGTGGTGAGATCAGACAGCTGCCATTGCTGGTAGCAAAATAATGTTATACTCAGGAGGATAAGGTAAATACAGTAGTACCTCAGCTTACGAATGTCCCTACATCCGAAAGTTTCAGGTTACGAAGTATCTGAATGGGAAAATATTGCCTCTCGTTACGGAGGCGTTTCAGGCTACGAAGTCAAAAATAGCTGCTCGTAGCTGCTCTGCCATTGGCTATCGCCTAAAATCTGCCTGGCAACCCGTTGCGTATGCGTGTATCCCAGCACGCTATTCGTGTCCCCCTCGTGTCACCCGGAAAAAGTGTTGACAAGTCGGGCTATTGCTCATGATGATGACGTCTGCCTCGCACATTTCCGACGGATTGTCAAAAGCCAGCAAAAGCAGACGTCATTGGATCAGTTTTTCAAGAAACGCGAGGCAGAAAACACCGCAAAGGACCAGTAAACAAAGAGGACAAAAAGTAACAGCTAACAGGTAGATTAATATTTAAAAAATATATCATAATGTAGCGTCCGTCGGACGCTGGAATAAGCACACGACGGGTAACTCTCCCTAACTCCCGCAGCTCTCCCGCAGCTCTCCCGTTCTTCTCCTCCTCCTTGCGGCACCCACACACACACACCGCCCCTCCTCCCTGGATGCCTTTGCGGACTCTCTGCAGCGTAGGAATAATGAACACTCCTAAAACATGAACCGTTACAATACTTTTGCGGGGCTTGGAACGGATTAGTGCATTTACATTCAAAATGCGTCTCTACTTACGAAGTTTTCACGTTACGAAGCTACTCCCAGAACGGATTAAATTCGTAAGTAGAGGTACCACTGTATAGGTAAAGTTCATGTGTGTCCAGAGTGATACATTGATATATTTGTGCATTATGCATTTATGCAAGGGGAAATTCATCTGGGTGATCTGCCTCTCGAAGTCGTAAAATGTCCTGGGCTGGTCTATTCCATTATTCCATACATAAATCCTTTCAGAAATGACCTTGTGTTGTCTTTAATCAATACAGCTTGGCATTTATGTTATAGTGAGGGTTTCCGTATTGCTTGAACAGAAAAAGGCTCGAAGAAGTGGTATCATAATACATCAAAATGCCCGAAATACAAAAAATATTCATCCTATTCAGAAAAAGCAATGTAAGTTATTGTTACTACCATTATATGAAAAACACATTTACAATTGGCTGAATTTTCTTTGACTCTATGGAGCCCATTTATGTTGATCGGCATAGGAAGTTCTGAGAGTGTTCTATCGCTCCATGGGAATTCTCTGGTGTGATTTTGAATAGAAAATAGATTTCATTCTGTACTCGGCTGGTCTGTACATGTCCTCTATTGAAAATGTGTAGCATTTACAAAGACAATGAAGACGAGGCTGTGGCGCAACTGAATTTCTATTTAAAACTCGAATGGTAGGCACTTAGCAGGCATTTAGGAGCGCTTTAAATAAAAGATGAAAATAAAGTTATTAGCTTGAACTTTTTTCCCCCCAATAATGCTTTGTAAAACATTGTATTTAACATCTTGGACACTGTTTTGTTGGATTTGTGATAAAATAAAATAAAAAAAAATTCCCAGCACTCCATTGTATAAACTTCACACCTTTCATGAAGGCTCAATCTTAATTCCCTGCTGTCATTGTTTGGGGCTGTCAGTTGAGACACCAGCTGTTCTCATCAGCCGGTTATAAAGATCCAACAGCACAGCGATAAACCTTTATTGTTAGTCTATCATCTTGCTACTGTCGATTTCATTCGTGTCGTTGTTATGTGCCCCCCTCCCAATAAACCGCCTTCACAAACTCACCAACTTCATCACTCACCATCAGCCTGATAAGTGTCAGCAGCCGTCAACCGCCACCAGCAACTGGATCGTTATTTCCCTGAAGATTCTACAGTCAGTCTGATTAGCAAAAATAATTAGCTTTTTTATTGAACTTAACAAAAAATAAGACATAAAAATATAAAATGTAAAGTTTTAAGTGTAATTTATCAATGATATTGGAATCATTTTTTAAAATATTACAGCTAGAAAAGCCCTCAGAGAGCGCAGACCTCCGCCGAGCAGCTCATTCCCTTATAATTAGATTGATTTAGAGAGGCACATCATCAAAAAGTTCTAGATCATTATTGGTATCTTTATACACCAACCATGAAAAGTAAAACTGAATCAGAGTTGATGCGGATTTTTAACAGATTTTTGAATCCGTAAATGGGGTTTTCAATTATAAAATGTAATTTAACGTCATTCTGGATCTGATCCAGATGTAATTCGATGGTAACATAGTGGCCCCCGCCCTACATGACTGTGTCAAATTCCAGACACATTAATCAATAATCAACCGATATAGAGGAACACATTTTGAAGCTCCATTGACTGTGATGTTAACGAAAATTTCAAATTTATCCATAATCCAGGATCTATTCTGGATTATCACCAAAATGTAAGTATCTGTTCCTGGAAACATTCCCAACTTTTAATGAAAATGTCATCAAGATCCGTCCAGAACCTTTTGAGTTATATTACTGTATAATTGATGTTTTTTTTGGATATACTTTCTTAATTTTGCAAGGCTGGATCACTGGATCAAACTCAGACACAATATTTGATATGTATTATGCCTGCAGTGGAGGATGGCTTAATCGAGCTATATATACCTTTTGATTTGGCACTAAGGAGACACCCCTAATGGTCCACAATACCCACGAGCAACTTTAAAGAGAAGTTGATGTCAACGGTGTCGATTTATAAGACCAATGCACAGGCAACATTAAATGTATTGAGGCTGTTGTAGCACTTCCTGTATGAAGGCAACACCACCTGTAAAAATATAACCAGGGCTTATTCAATATGATTAGAAGGCAAGCTACTACTATTGAGCGATGCCTCCACAAATCCATACATGCTTCCTGTTTTTGACAGCATCATATTTTTAAGTTATATAATCTTTATTACCGGTACTCATTTTAACTTCTCATCAACCCCTCCTGTTCGTATGCTTGAGAAAAAACCGAATATTATCGTAACAATAACTACGCGTATCAAAATGTCCAGCCTAATCATTTACCCGCCAGCACCTCCACACTCCCTCTCTCCACAGATCGAGCTGAAAAATACTGCAAGGTAATATTGGAAACTCATCAGCAGAATCACACCAAAGCAATTCAGAGATGACGCAGATAACATGAGTGACAATTCACCTTCAGGCCTGGATTTAGCTTAATCTGATTGAAGCTCCTGTGAAATGTGAAAATTGAATTGAAATAGTCTATAACTGCTTCACACGTGTCTGACCGCGGAGGGAATGGCGCCCCTTCCAGCTGACATTCAGGCAAGAGGGTTACACCTCCAACAGGTCATCAGCTCATCACATTTCATTACAGCCGAAACGTGCAGCTCACCAATTCACGTGGGGGGGGGGGGGGGCATGGAAACTCAAAGGTCAGAGATTAAATCAACAACCTTCTTGCATTGAGAGAGCGCAGCGCTAACCAACTGGACACTTCCTGCTTGTAAATTCTGGCATTTATATTCGCAAGTCCTGAAACACTTTAGCGACTCGTGAATTAATACGTAGAACAATCGAAAGAAGCATCAAAGTTAAGAACACCCGTGCACTTTTTGTGAACATGAAAGCCTTTCATGCTTCTAAAGCAGTGTGACAAAGGTAGAAATATGTAGCTATATCGTCAAAGATTCATATGCTATATTCTTTTTGGTCTTTTTATATTATGGAGAATTAATAAATTATATATTTTCTTTTCTCAAAACAGCTCTTTCACAGATGAAAATAAAAAACCCGCCAGACTGAGTGATCTGAATGAATTCAGACTTGTCCGCATTAAATAGAAGACACAGACAAAGACACACACAAAACGTGTCTCTCATCTTTACTTCTGGCTCAGAAGGACAATTTGCATGTGGTGAGTCTGAAAGTGCAGACATGCTGGCAATTAGCGGCTGCTTTTTTCCAAGGTCTACAAAAATATAAATGCCACGCATAAAAGAAATGTCACTAAATGCATATTCCGTCTTGAGGAAAAACTGGCCACTGGAAAGAGATATTATTGAGATGTCTGCATAAAACAAAGAGTCATATTAAAAACATATTGCAACTTATACTGTCCACAACATCTTCTATCCTTCATCAACATTCACGTCATCAAACAGACTTATTTACTCGCTTTATCGGAAGTAATTGCATCCAAAATCTAGACTATGTAATAGAAAAAGGCTTTATGTTACGAGTTATGATGACAGTTTGACGCTTTTCTAATTTGGCTGTTCAAAAAATGTTCAGCAAGTATCTTAAATGGAATCACGTCGTGTCTTTATTTGCTCTTCGATCAAGTCCTATCACCCAGGAAACCGTAACTCTCGGTGTTAAACACAGTGACGATGCTTTCCTGATCTAGCTATCCCTGCTGTGTCAGGCTACAGCAAGAACATTGGACTTTACATTACTGAACAACTTGACCCGAACACTGAATGAAATACTGTGTGGCAATAATGAGTCTGATGCTCCAATTAAGAGAGGAACAGTGAACAACTTGTCAAAATTCACTGGCAATAAATCTGCTGTGGATAATTTCACAATACTTTTTTTTCCTCTAACCTAACAAAGCTCAAATTCTTAGTTGTCCTGTCACCAGTCATTAGATTCTCTTGCTGGCTAATAGATTTGGACCCGCCACTGTCTTCCTGATAAACACACACACATGATTTATGGTGATGGAATAACAAGGCACACGAAAAGTATGCAATTAGGTTTAAAATCCATGCAGATGAGCAATTAATGCCTGATAGGAGGCTGTGATTCTTGATTCTAATCAGGCCAATGTTGTCTGCGCACATAAACTCCGTGATGGACCCTCATGAATTACGCATGCTTCGTTAACTCGGATATTCTGATCACCCAATGTGAAGAAATGGCTCATCACAGACTTCACATTATACCTGATGGTTCATACGTCACAATATTATTGATAGCATTTCATTTTTAGCCCACAGTGCTGATGGCTCTTCTATGAACGTAATGATTTTTTACAGCCACACGTAGATAGAGTTGGATTGATTTGAAATCCTAAAGTCAATATTAATACTGAAATACATGCAGTCAAACCAAAACAGAGTTAAAGATGTTAAGCTTGTCCTCTTAGCTGTGATTTTGCATTGGTAGCTAGCCACAGCGAGGAGCTTTCTCTCCCACATTGCTTTAAGGACTGGAAAAAGAGGACAACTGCAAACCTGTCTGTCCAAATGTCACAAGAAACGATGACACCAATCGGTTTAGGTTTTAGAATGTGTCAAAAATATTGCTGTGATGATTTTAAATGGTAGAAACTGTATTAGCTGGATAACAATCCATGATGCAAATACAGATTTCTAATTTTGCACAAACTGATTATTTACGTCGCGAATTGAGAAGATTACCTTCAGCGCTGACGCAGCTCACATTCTGGGCCGCAGTTCCAGGACCACACAGGCCGGTAGTGGGGGTACATCGTTCTTCTGGTTGGATCTGCCACGTGTAGCACGCAGGATCTTCACAAGGGAGGAACTCCACCAGATGAGGGCAGACCTCCTGGGGACTGCTGGACTCCCACAACGGCTCTCTCCTCCGGTGTCTGAAACCTAATAGAGAATAATAAGTGCAATATTTTATGCTGTTTCATTCTAACTCATCATTCAGTTAATGATACAATTATTACAATCTTCAGATGTAGACTTCACTGGTCATTTTCTCTGAAATCCACTCCTTAGATCTTACATCATCTGCACTCTCAAAAGCAACACCTCTCAACATCACCAAAAACCATGAGAGTGGAACAATAACAACAAATGCGAGTGTGAAATAAGGCAAAGGAGTCTGTGTTTATTATCTTATTGTTTACAACAACAACAAAATATGTTATCATTTTGTTGAATTTCTCCACAGTAACTTTAGGAAATAAAATGATGCTTCATACCCATGCAAGTATGTTTTAGAATAGAAAGCCTTTATTTTCATGGCATAGTAGCTACACAATGAGATTAGGAGTGCAGCTCCGTCTGGTGTCTAAAATCAACATAAAATACAAATGATAACGGAACATTCAAGTACTTGCAGGATAATTTAAAGTTTAAAGTGAACAGTGCATGCAGAGAGATTGACCAGTATTTAGCATATGTTAATAGTATACATTTGTTATTGCATGTTATACATTCAGACATTTTGAAGTGAATTAAAAGTTCTGTTATTCATGAGATAGCGCTGAATGACATTATTTGTAATGGCGGGATTAGAAGAGCAACATTTATTAGATTCAGCTTTGAATAAGAGGAGCTGTAAATAATATGATCTCACACTAAATTACTGCAATGTTCAAAGAATTTAAAATTGCATTTGGTTAATCCATATGAAACTGCCTTTAAGTTTCAATAAACCAAAAGCAAACATTTGCTATTGTTGACTTGTGACCCTCTCATTTGTATAACTTTAAATAGATTCAAGCAAATGGCCAATACCTTTTGCTTATCCACCAGAGTGCTGGGAACTTCATTAACCTTTCAAGTAATACAACATGTGATGCGAAAAATGTCGAGTCTATGAAAACAGCATAGAACTGCCTTTGAAAAGTCATTTCTGTCTTGTTCTTCATATTCAAAAGAAACACATTCTGTAAAGACGGAAGAATTTCTGGAGCTTTACAGGAGAAAGTGAAGGAAATAATGAGGCCTCTGACACATCAGTGGTGAAAGACAGTGATTCAGGTGACGTTACAGTGACAATGGACTTGACTCCTCTCCAATTAGCATGTGTCATTTTTTATCCTGCTGCGGGTATATTTAGTGTTTCCGATGATGGTCATTTGCTGTGTTTGTAACAACGGCTCACAAAACACAACAAGAAATTAAACAGCGAGTTAATAAATACAAAAACATGACAAAATAAATCAAATTCACAACAGCAAACTAGGAAACACAACCACAAAGCGGAAAAACACAACACAAGTTAGGTGCACGCGATCATCAAAGACAGCCATTATTTGGACTGTTGCAACAAAGACAGCGTAATCAAAAAATGGCAACATGAGCTGTACTTATTTTTTGGCAAAATGATGCTGGAAATTTTCATGAATGTAATAAAACGTTTTATTTATTTATCACTTATTATACATCACATTTATTTCCTAAAAAATATGTCCAATGTGACTGTCCAATCAGCAATGATCTTTGTTGATTTAGTATTTATTTTATTAATTAATTTAACAGGGACAATAGACATTACGTAACAAATACTACGGTGGCCCTGAAGTGCAAATCACTACAACAAAATAGAAGCACTACAACAAATTGAAAAGCACAATAACAAACAATAAAAAATGTATTTAGATTTAGATAACTGTAACCAGATAATCATCTAAATGGCACGAGATTCTCAATATAGTCGGCGAATCGTGACCATTAACAGCCAGGAATACTAATTGAAAGCAGACAATAGGTGAAATATATGAATAATTACATTCTGTTGCGTTGATGGACTCTGATCTGTGACCCTGAATTGAACTCTTGTAAAACAAGCAAATTAGCATTATGTAATTTGCTTTTAAGCTCTACCACTTGTCTTCCACTTAACCTTTTTAAGACCCATCTATCCTAAACAAGAAGTAAGAGCAATAATTAACCGTATAACTCTCAATAATACAGTATTCTCCATGAAATGGCTTTGAATTTTTGGATCCCCGGATTACAACATCATTCTACTTTTCAATTGCTATCAATTAAATAACATGTATGCAATATTGTTGAACATTTTTTTTTTAATTCAGTACTATCTTGTTGATATGCTTAATAATTTAAAGAAAAAATAGAGCAGGGAGATGTGAAAGGGGAATTCACATTTAATAAAAATATATATATTTAATACATTTTTATATATGATTCTGAGTATGTTCAATGAGTCAACTGGCCCATAGCTCTTATCCGTCTCTCAAAGCTGGATTGCTCATGAAATATTTCTTCTTACTTGACACATCATCCTCTAATCTACAGTCTCTATCGACTTCTGGGCTCCTCCAATTCCCCGATGACATAGAAGAATGTCCTGGTAGATGAAAAACAACAGCATCATGAAGCTTTTTCTCAGCTCCTGGCACCTCATCCAGCCAACACCCGAGCTGCAGCGGCAATTTTCTTGGAGCCATCCTCATTTCGCCACAGCACTGAAACTGTGGCAGGAAGGTACCGCAGTCTTTCCTTGCACAGGTGGACGTGTCTAACCCCATGATACCCACTCAACAAATTACATCCCCTGACCGACTGCGGGTGCCAGGCACCAGTTCAGTCGTCTGATCTGTGGTGCTGCCAGAGAGTGCTATCCGAGAGCAAAGCGACTGTGGTTCGATAGCAGTATTGCCTAGAGCATTGACTGCTTCTCACATTCAGGCCACAAAAAAATATTTGGCATGTGCTTGCCCCCATGGATATTAATAATTGAGAGATTCCGTGGTCGTACCAGGTTCATTTCAGGGAAAGCAATGGCTATCGAGGGATTTTTGGCCCGTTGTCATTCAGAAATACACCAATCGTCAAAACTGTGACTTTGAGTGAGGCTATTAACACAGTTTCATCACATAACCACTTGTGCTCTGTTGATTTTTTCATTTTCTCACCACTTATTCCGCTATCGGGTCACGGGCCAAGCTGGAGCCAATCCCAGCAGTCAATGGGCGAGAGGCAGGGGACACCCTGGACAAGCCGCCAGTTCATCGCAGGGCAACACAGAGACAGACAACCAGCCACACACACACTCACACCTACGGACGATTTAGGGTCACCAATCAGCCTAGGCTGCATGTCTTTGGAGGCGGGAGGAAGCCGGAGAACCCGGAGAGAACCCACGCAGACACGGGGAGAACATGCAAACTCCACACAGAATGGCCACAAGCTGGAGACGAACCTGCGACCATCTCGCTGTGCGGCAACAGTGCTTACCACTGCGCCACCGAGCCACCCCTTTGTGCTCTGTTCATTTCCCAAAATAACTGCACAATGCGAAGGGACTCAATAGCATGAAACAATCTGAAAGCGCATAAAGCTATTGTGAGGCAATTTAAAATTGTAATTTTCCAGACAACAAAGCTGGAGCGGAATAAGCATCCTGACTAGTTTTGCTCTTTTGATGCTATGATCCCACGGGCCTGTTGGGTAGAGATGGCTCACCGTTCATTCTGATACGAAACATAAAGGCTAAGTGTACATGCAGCAAGGAGAAAGAATTTCTTTACATCCCACGGCGCACGGGCAAAAGACTCGGATCATGACAATGTCTACAACTTCATTGCTTTCCAGCAAACAAAGCTTGCCGCAAAGCGTGGCTCTTTATGAACCCCCATCGCAAGAAAAAAAGAAAAAAGAAAAACAACCTGCTGCACCCCACCCTTTGGAATATATTAACGGCTCCGTCTGTGAGAGGAGGTGGCTCGTCCTGTTGAGATGCTCGTTGGAGATTGTGGGTACTGACCGGAACAATCCACACTTCATTCGCTCCCCGGGGGGCTTTCATGCCCATTTACTCACGGCAGGGGCGAGGTCACGCTGCCCTTTTAGCGCAGCGCTAACACACTGCAGCTCTGCCGCTGTGGCACACTGCATGCAGCGCACACTAAACACACACACACACACACACATACAGCCCCTACGAGCTGTCAGATATGACACACGTTCACCTGTGAGAATAGATGAGAACGTTTAGACAGCATGAGAATGCTGAATGCTTCTATGCACACACGCAGACAGGAAGCCCCTCACTGATGCTCCTTTAAACCCCCCCCCCCCCCAGAAAGTGAAATCTGAACTACGAGTGTGCATTTTTTGTATGCTGTAGTTTTTCTATATGGTGTCTTCGTCGAGATCGCACCGTCTCTAAGCCAGTAGCTTATCAACAAACAACTTACATCTTGAGCATTGACTGCTCTGACAACATTACTCTATTGCACTCATTCTCATTCCCTCACTCGCCCTCCATCATACATCAGCAGCTCCGTCCCCCTCTTCAGTGTCTACGTTGCGATAGTCCGTTTAGACATGCAACACATGGTGCTTCGCTAAATTGAAAACATGCAAATGACAAAGGAGGTTAATGCAAAGTCCCTTGTTGCCCACGTCGATTGTACTCAGTCATAGTTGCAGCGGTTGTAAATGTGCTACATGGCTCTAAGCAATAAAACCCAACAGCTAATTGTTTTTTGGTTGAGTGCTCATTATTAAACGAAAGCTCCATCTGTGTAATTATAAGCATCACTTTTAAAACATATCAGCTGGTTAGTCCACTAACTGTAACTCTTTTTGGAGGGGTTGGGTGTGTCCATCTCTTGCTAACAGAAAGGCAGATGAAAATGTACATGTCCACATCACTTAAAATAATACTCTGACCTACGTTTTTGTTGGATTCTTGTCATTTTGTCAAATGGGCAATCATGTTATTATCCACTTTGCATATACAGCTGGTGATAACCAGCGCTAAATGGGGCGAGCAGCTAGATTTTTATGTTAACATCAGGAGCTTTGCTATGCTTGTATTTTTAGTAGTCCTCTGCATGATGCTTCAGACAGCCACGTCTTTTGAAAGATGGGATGATGCTTAATTATGTGGCAGCAATGCACAATTGTCATATTTCATCTCCCACAGTGAGATGCACTTTCCTGACTTCAACCACAAATTGGACTGCATGACAACCATAGATTGCACACATTTGCATAATACTTAAAACAATTGAAAGTTACAAGACTATAGTTACAATATATTGGCATTGAAGGAAAAGGGCTGCGCACATTGAAATGTTTCATCTTGGGCTTTAAGTTCATATTTTAAGATGCTGTGAACGTACCTTTCTTCCCTTGTGGTTCTTTGCAATCATATATGCAGGTACCCCAGGATGACCACAGGGAGAGCAAGCAGTGGTGCTGGCAAGGGACGGTGCAGTGCTGGACGGCAGAGGGGGGCTCACCGGAGCACAGCCCAGAATTCACCGGCCTGGACACTGAAGAAGATTGAAGAGTGTATGAGTTTGAAAGCGGAATGCAAAGTGAAATTTGTGCTCAGTTTTATGAAAACAGTGAATAACTTAACGAAGCCTCAGTTACAAGAAAATAATAGATTTAGTTTAGGTCTTTGTCTTTTTACTTCTTGATACAGCAGCGTCACCGTAGCAACAAGCTGAATAGATTTAGCATCACTACAAAGTAAAAAATAAGTATGTTATAGTTGTTTATATTCTTTGCACATAATTGATAACCTATATTTTTGAGCATGGGGGTGATCATCATTAAATATGTTTGAAACATTCTAAATTTGACTCTTTAAAAATAAGATGTACATATATAAATGCATAATGCATATATGCATATATGTATACTGTATAAACATCATGGCTTGTAAATGCAGCTGACCTTATATGTTGCATAACACTGTTACTTAAGTAATACAGTCCAAGGTGAATGTATTGCCACTTGTATGATCTCCACACCATGACATTGTTGTGATGCATTATCTGTCTTGAAATCCTAAAATTCAAAATTGACTGACTTTATCATCTCATATTATGCCACATGTTTATTACAGCTTGTTAAATCCACGTGATCAGGACATCACATTATTAAATAACAATAATTCACCGGGTCGAGGGATGAGCAGGCTCTGCTTCACATTCAGTGTCCTTGCAAGTCCTCATTTAACAAAGGCATATTTTATTTGTCCTCTAAAAAATCCAATTTCTCCTCGATTCCAAGAGAAGTGCCGTGATTCTTGTACAGCATGCAGCCTGGGTGTTAGCTAGTTTGTCCACCCCCACATTAAAGTGATTAAGGTGGTTATAATTCCCACACTAACATACACGTTGGCTGTAATAATAAGCATCATTGTGTACTTTGTATTATTAATGTGTTATTATGCTGGCAGAATAGAGGAATTTCCGGCTACTGTATCTAGTGGAATTTTCCACCATGTCTCAGCTCAGGAATGTCATGAAATCCTGAGCCAAGTAATTTGCTGCTGACGACCAAATCCCTCCAGGCAGCTGTTGGTCCTCTTTCGCCTGATGTGCACAAGCAGTTGCTTTGTTTGGAGCATAAAAACCATGGAACCAGGGTCAGCATTTAATAATAATTATCAGTCTTATTAATTTTGTTTAATAGGGATATATGCTGCTGTGCATTCCAGGAAGGGCATTTTTACAAGAAATAAATGAAAAACATTCAAATAAATCACTGTAAGATCAAACGAAAATTATTATTTCTCTATAATAGATATATGATACATTAGAAAACAGGATTTAAAGGCATAACTGGTAATGTCTATTGCTCAGCATAGCTACAGATTTACAGTAAAAACTTGGTGTCTCTTCAGGTTCCTTGACAACCTCTCAGTGATGTCATGTCTCCAGGAAATGAATTCCCTATCATTCAAACACAATGTGAATGTTGTTACATTTGGGTACAGAGGTACAATGAGTTTAAATATGAAATGGACTCAGGCTGTGTGTTTTATGTTGTTTCCACTTTGTGTTCCGATTCATTTATTTTTACTATACAAACAAGAGAGTAGAATCAATCTTTTCATCTCTCGGGGCAACGCAAACATTTCAAAACGCGTGAGAAGAGAAGATGAGAAAGAGATGGGATGCATGCATTGTAAAATACATACCTGAAGGACATCAACACAGTTTTTGTCCATTAAAGATGGGGGGGGGGGAGGGGTCTGTATGATTTCAGCAAGCATTAAAGAAAAAAGAAAGTCTTTCAAATAAAAAAAGAAAGAAAAAAGGCCATGAAACCTTTGAGAAAAATGAGCTATTTCCCATGCAGAGCAGTGGGTCCCTGCCGTTTAAAGAGTCAGGGAAATGCACTCTAAATGAAATGATAATGCATATTGTCTCCTTGCTTTGAACACACTTTTTTTTTCTCCTGCTGATGTTTCTTTCAGAATTTAAACCTTGCGGCTCTTGTTAGAACACACCACCAAGTTTATTTGGAATACATTCATGTTATATGGCTCAACTGTGATGTAGGTGGATACACTTACCCTCTTTTCTGTGATGTGGGATGGAGTCATCTGGGACTTGAACACAGTAGGTCGTCCTGGTCTGGACCCCCCCTCCGCACAAAATGCTGATGTTAGCTCGCCGGCGGTCCTGCTGGCTCAGTAAAGGGAAGATGCGACATTCTCCCCAATCAGTGGTTCTCCACACGTAACTGAAAAAGCAGACGGCACACACTGTAGGCTCAAAAAGCAAACAAGTAAATGGAAATTAATCGCTGCTGGAGTTACTGTTTGATATGTCCCCAGGAGAATACAGGAGTCATATTTGCCTACGTTTGGAAACAACGTGGCAATTTATACATTGATTAATTGAAAAGAGCTCAGTATCGACAAACACACGGGAGGAATTTCAAAAGCCACAAAAAAGGAAAAGACAAATTACAAAGAGCTGTCTGAGGTTAGATCCGCTCCCACCGTGTGTCAGGAGGAGGGAGGAATGATTATTTTGAATTCTAAACAAATGTTTGGTCTAAACTATGAAAAATGCATCAGTGCATGAAGCCTTATTATTGGAGGAGTTTACCAGAACAACAGCCTCTGGTGATCTATCAGATGCTTAATTTCTGTAATGAGTTTTCCCTAATCATGGAAATATTCTGCTCTGAGGCACGCCATGTAGCAAATCAAACAAACTACCAGCAGTGTAAATACTTTTCTACTTATACTTTGTTTAGTGAATGTAAATAAACTATTTTTTTTCCAACTCAACAATATGTGTTATTTGTCATTTATAACACATAATAATAAATGTCAAAACATGCAGTAATTCAATAGTCAAGTCACAGATATTTTCAAGCTTTGTCTAACAATGATTAATCAGGTGAAGAAGCTCAGGGAGTCCATGTGAAAAATGAATAATTAGTTTTTTTTTAGACTTTTCTGTTTAATAATTTGAATCAGGAGATTATATGTGCACAGAGCTCTTGTTTTTGAGGACTGTGAGCTCAAAATGAGATCCTTACTCCTCGGAGCTACCTGGGACAGTTTGGGAGTAAATCTCCTATGATGTTGCAAGCTTCTTTTTCCTCAAGGGCAGGACATCGTTTGCCCCCTCCGACTGGGATCTGTGTCATGATCCGTGACCGGAGGCGATAACCAGGCGACAGGTCGTTGGAACGACAAGTCTTAGAGCAGGGGCTCCATGATGACCAGTCGGATGTCTGACAGTCTTTGGGCATCCCACATGCCTGGAACATTAGGGGGGAGTTGTCCTTGGTGCAGAGACTGGAGGAAAAGAAGCAAAACAACACCTGAAGAACACATTCTGGAGTTGAGACCGAAAAAATAGAAAATCTGTATAACGCTATTCCAGCTTAGTTGCTAAGTGTCAGGTTTTGGGATTTACATTCATAGACAAGGTAAAAATGACATCAATAACAAGAAATAGATCCTTCACCGAGAACATTTATTTGTAGTTTGATTTTCTCATGGACAAATGTCAACTATAACTGTCAATATACAGTATATGAAATAATATAACGGGCCTCAGGCATGACGTACAGCCTTTACACTCTACTACATTCGACTGCTACAAAAGGCTGATCACTTAAACTCACTTAAGAGTATGGAACAATTGCATTAGTCAAGCAATTAAACCTCCCATTGTTCAATTTGGACAATTTAATTGGGTTATTAAGATGTGAGTGCAATGTTCTCTTAGAATTTTACTTTATAATCGGGTTGCAATTAGAACAAGAGAATGAGGCAGAACTCATGTGGGAAATCCATATTCAAAAATGTCTTAGTAAATATCATGCTAATTAGAAACTGTAGTGGAAATGATCCTTTCACACTGAAGCCATAACGATGTGGACCTCGTGTGTTGTTGGAGATAATGGCATGGGACTGTTAAACACAAGATATTCTCCTTTAAGGCCATTCATTTATATATTCATTCATCACAAAGCCAAACAATCTGGCATGATGCCACATTCAGCCACACTAGAGTTAAATCCATTGATTAACTTTTATTTTGTGCATGAAAAATAAATGAATTTCTTCCAGCACAGAGTTTGCAGTTTACATCCAACTGAAAACCTCTGGTCTCGCCCCCTTTATTTTCTTTTTCACAAACACAATTCCATGAGTAGATATAACAAAAGTTGTTTTTCTCTGGAAACAAAACTAAAATTTATACTTTCAGATTTCACTTTCTACTCTGAAGGGGTTCGCATATCTCCCATGGCTGGCCTTGATTAAGAGAGTCAACTAATGGTGTGACTTTACACCAGGCAGACTGTAATGTGACATTCTGTCAATATTATATACAAGCTTTAAAAAAAAAAGAAAAAGAAAACTCCTACAAAATGAGATACTGATTATCTCTGGATGTGTGTATAATTTCGCATTTTGTACGAGTGCAAATCCATCCTTATCAAATCAAATACCAGGATTATCTTAAACAGCAGGTGATGGGGTGGTAGCAGCACTTGACATTTACCTCACAAAATGCTTCACCAATATATGACTGTACTGAAGGAACAGCCGCTCTCACATAATCTAGTTACAATTGAATAAGTAACCACCATTGTTAAAAGCATTTGGTTTCCATGAGTGCAACTCGCCACGAAACAAAAGCCCCACCGGAACCATGAGGGCCCTGGCCCTTGATCACTTTGCTGTCATGTGACTGAATGATACGAGTGTATTGCAGAGGAAACATGGAAACAAGCAGCTCCATTAGGACTATTTCAGCCACCTTCAGTGACAGAACTCTTTTACACCTTCCCACATACGCGCCGTCAGTGGTAGAAGAGACTGATGTAAGACAGATCCAGTTACCTGACTAGGTTTGTGAACCACCGCTGTTTACACAGAGAAGCCAACTTGCTTCAAGTCATTTTTTTTAAAGATGCAACACATTGCAGCATTTGTGATTGGCTTACCTCAGCATTGCATTCTTGCCATCGCTCCGTGTGCAGCGCACTTGTCTCGTCTGGTATCCCACCTCCAGTTCCCATGCCGTGGGATACTTGTTTTGTGTATGAGGCCGGTGCTGGTGGCCGTGGTGCTGGTGATAGGAGTAGTGCCCAGAGGCCAATGTGTGCATTGTGACTGTGTTGTTGTCACTGGCGCTGGTGCCGATGTCCACTGTGGTCCTACCATTCAGAAGGGTATCTTTGTGATGGGGTAATCGGCATTGACTCCAGGCCCCTACTTTAAGGCTGTACTGGTACTCACCCTCCCCAACAGGGCAGTCGACAGCATTAGGACAAGTCCTGGTTTCTGTCAGGTTGGGGCAGTTTGCACCTCCGTACATGGGTGTAGCAAGGACATGTCGAGTCCGATGCTGCAGGCCAGTGCCGCAGGTTTTGCTGCAGCTTGACCAAGAGGTGAAATCTGATACTACACAGTCCTGGGGGCAGGGGATGAGGCATGCCTGCTCCACAGGTGGCTTCTGGGAAAAAAACTCACATATCCGTGAGGATACCGTTGTGCGGTTTGAAGTGCGCGCACAGTGTACCTTCCGCCTCTGGATGCCATGTTGCGCTGTAATGCACTCAGCTGTCCTCAGTGTGAGTTCATTGGCAAAGAATGGGACAAGAACACAGCCCCCCCATTCAGACACCTCCCACTGAAAGAGATTCTGGTGCCAGTTGCAGACCTTAAAGCAGTGTCGCTGACTTTCTGGCTTGTCCATGTGCTGGCAATGGGTATGATGGGAAGTCCAGCCTTCCATGTGGACGCACCATAATGTCCTTTTCTGAATCCCATCTGAGCCACACTCCTCCCCAATGCAGTGGCCCCACTGTCCTGCAACCAACACAAGACAAGCAGAGAGGGCCTTTTCATTCAAATCTGAATACAAACAATATATAATTTAAATTGGAGCATGCAAACATGCAAACTGTACGGGTATTTACTTAATCCATAATTACTTTATTCATGAGCAAATGAAGAAAAGGACATAAAGTAATAAAGCCAGGCTGATGTGAATTGAGAATTAAAATAAGAACTTTTTTATTAATTTACAAAAGACACAGGTGTGATATGTTATCGCTAGACAGGAGAGCAACAATATAGGAATATGGCTTAGAAGCATTTTTGTTGTTGTTTTTAATTTAAATAATTACTTAACATTTTATTGCAGGATGATGAAACTCGTATTTTAGTGTGTCGGTTCTTTATTAGTCATTCTATGCACATATTTTATTCATATTCCACAAGTGGATTTCCTTAACTAAGAATCCTCCCTTCTAATTACTTATTGACAGGAGGTTTATGTTGTGCATGAATCATAATCTTAATAAGCTTTGTTCACGATGGGTTTCATAATATGTAAGTACCACCAGAATAGTCATTCTATACTAAGTTTTCTTCACAGTTTTGAATCTTTGAGTTCTACTTTTTAAAATGGGGACCCATGGTGGCACAGTGGGTTGCGCTGTTTCCTCACAGCAACAGTGTCTGCCGTGGGTTCTCTCCGGGTTCTCCGGCTTCCTCCCAGCCCCACCAAAACATGGGACTTAGGTGAATTGGGCACAATAACTTGTCTGTATATGTGTGAGTGTGTGTGTGTGTGAATGATTGTCTGTCTATGTGTGGCCCTGCAATGAGCTGGCGGCTTGTCCAGGGAGTGCCCCGCCTCTCACCCATAGACTGCTGGGATAAGCTCCAGCAATATATTGTATAAACTCTCAGCAAAATGAATGGAGGAATCTCCTGTACTTTGAATACAGTATGAATACTTATTCATCAACAGATTAATACTTTTTAAAAATGATGTTTGTCATCTCGCTGTAGTTTGACTTTCTGCTTGTGGTATCCTCATGTGCATTACCCTTTATGCTTGGAATAAAGAATGTTTCATACATTCTAACAGGAAAAATTCAAAGCCAGAGACAAACACAATCTTCTTTTGAAATGTGAAAGCTTCAGAAACCGCTAACAACAAAGACAAGCAGGAGGAAAAAGTGCTTGATTATACTAAATCGCACAAGGTTGAGACATTTGCTTCAGTCAGTGGCTGTGCTGTTTCTGTGGTGATTAACAGTCTAATTGAAAGGTTGGTTCATCGTTCATGTGCATCAACAACACATATTCTAAAATCTAAAATACAATGTTAAATATTCTGAAATCTAATGACATTAGACTGTATTAATACAGTAGGCACAAAAGAATGAGAACATTGTGATGAATCATGTTGTTAATAAAAGGACCATGCTGGTTTTTTAAATAACTGTAATGTGTTCTGCACTCACAAAAGTGCAAAATCCCCCTTTTTTACTCCTAAAATGGAACATTTCACACAGAGTTAAGTTGGAAAAGACACCCGACTTTGTTTTCCTGTATTCACTGTCATATTTGAGTGATGATGTGGTCGATCCCTGCTGTTTATAACAAAAACTCACTTCTCAGTCATTGCCGGCGACATAAATGTATGTCAAAAGACAAAAAAATAAAATAACAGCAATCTTCCCACTCAGAAAAACCAGTGAAAGGTATAATGCTTCTGTGGTGGAAGAGAAAAATGCTGATAACTTTTTCATTGTGAAATCTTGCATGCACATCCAATTGTAGCTTAAAATGAAATACTTAGAAGAATTCTAGCTGACCACGGCCTCTGTTTTGCTAAAGAATGAAGCTACAAACTTTTCACAGCCACCTTCAAGTTTCAGATAAACAGGAAGAGAATTTAGATTTCAGTTGATCCATGAAAAGAAAACCTGAATGTTTAATTCACATGTGAAAAGGAATGCGTCAAACTGGAATGATATGAATAGAGGGTAGAGTTATTAGCACACACACACATTCCATCTCACACACACACTCGTTGGATTTAATTTCAATATGCCATTAAATCCTCATCAGAGTAGAACAGGATAATGCGATCCATGTTGTTTATGTCTGGAGAATGCCTGTGCTGCGGTTATTAAATGGGTAAATTAATTTTGCCGTTTGTGATCTATTAAAAAAATTAACAAGAAAAAACAACTGATTTGTGTGTCCTGTTATTTTGGTTCTTTTGTTATCCTTTTTTAAAAGGAATAGACATGATCAGACAAAGAGAAAAAGGAAATCAATTTTCTGATATGATGTTCTTATCTATGTCTGTCACGTTCAGTTCCCATCAAGTTATTTTGCCACATGATATGGAAAAGATAATTTGATTCATTTGTTTCTAATTGGAATCAAATTGATGTAATAATGAGATCCTACTGCTTTGTAAATTGCTTTCGAATGACAACTCATTGAAATTGTTTTATGCCGTTTAGCGCCCAGAGAGAGCCACTGTTAACACTTTGCTCTCTGCACAACCATTGATTTGTCAGTGCTACTTTGCAGCTGTTGCTTTCTGCTTAAAGGGGGGACATTTCAAAATGAATGAATTATTTCACAGCTCATCGAAGCACATCATTGAGTTTATTCACATTGGATTTGCAATGTTAATGAGGACTTACAGTGTGACTAACGGCATTATGTTTATATGATCTTTTTTTTGTCAAATGAACGTGCTCACAATAAAAGAAAATGGACCAAAAAAAAAGCACAATTATGTGATTTTTCTTTAGCTTCATTCAAACAGAATTCTTTTTAGGCCGAAAATAAGATGATGGTTTAGAAATGTTGTAAGAACAAACAAAAGTGATGCAGTAAAAAGAATATGTCAAACTATTGTACAACACAACATGAAATACGTCGTAGCTGTCTGAGCGCATGCAAGCATGTCTGTCATGGGCGTTACAGATAGACTGTTGCAGCAATTATTTCAGATCCAAACGGATGTTTACAAGATAAGACATCTTTTATCGCAAGACATGAGAACAAGAGGCAAGACCAATCTGGATCACATCGATCAGCACATAATAATATGACCTATATGTGATTTAAACTGAGCCATTTAACCTGCAGTTTTTCAGCGCTGCCATCACTGGGAGTGATTATTATTATTATTATTATTTATTTCAATTACCCATGATTAATAATTTCGACTTGCAATGGTATTCAAATGGTCAAGTGCGTACTCTCTGATGATGTACTTTCCCTTCTATGATCTGCAGCATCTCAGGCAGCAGTACGACACTTACAGCTGCAGAGCTTCAGGTGGAAAGAGCTCTATTGAGAGGTTAAAAATCAGACACACACTTAAGGACAGAGAGAAATCCACATTTTTAAATGAAGCTTTATAAACAGTAGTTCAATTATAAATAAAGCTGGCTAATTCTTCTCATTCCAATCATTATGTGCGATGAAAATGAGCTGCGGAAAATATGAGGCCAATTGAAAACACTTAAAATGAATAAAACCAAGCTAAAGGGGATTTTGGGTATGTAACATTTTTAGTGCCAGCATCTGCATAATGTGTCACATTCATGGATTTTAAAATGTGATCTTTAACAAAACGTAACTGCAGATTTATTCAGTGAGCGCCTGAACATTTTGATTCGTCACTTGATTCTTTTCAATTGGTGGCATGCTGAAGTAACGTGTGTCACTTTCATTTGACGATCTGAGCCCGACTCGAGCTCATGTGAACCACCAGACTATTTGTTTACAACTTCAAGGACACTTGAAGTGCTTTGAACGGGAGAGACATGCCGCTCTTCTGTCAGAGGAGAGGGGAAAGCTATGCAGAATCGCTCACAGCTGTGAAAATGTTCCGTCAACGTTCTGCTATATGAAAACATTTCTATCAGACACTTACTGTAAGGCGTGCGGCAAATCTGATTCAAAAAATGTCATTATAGCCCTGCTTTTAACATCCCTATTCTGTAAAGTGATTAAAGGGCTGTCATGAATTCAAGCAAAGCTGACGGAACCAAAAAATAAAATCTGAAAAGACATTAAAAGACCTCCACAAAAAAAATAAGGAACACGAGCAGGGATTCACGGCCCAGACCTTCGGCGTTGAGACGGAGTGCTCCTGTAGTCACTGATGGCACTCCTTCTGATAACCACTCTTTCAGCGACATGACCACCTTTGTTCAATGGTGCTGTTTTCACACTGTGCCAGGACACGTGTGTGTGTGATTTATGGAAGCCTGATTGGGAGTGATTCGACTGCCAGGGGAGCCAGCTAACACAAGCACTAGTTCATCTCCAAAGCTCTGAATAATCACTCTCTCGATCTGTCAGCATCAGCATCTGTCAGCCCCTCAGGAGGAACCAGTCACCAACAGCTCCTTCCTTGCTGCCGCACTTAGTCGCCTTGCTTACACCTCCAGGGGGCTCCAGTCCCCTCAGGGGCCTCTGCTATATTTACTATTCCATTTGTGTCCCGGTATAATAATAAAAAAAATAAAAAAAAGACTTGGTGCAAGGCTGAGTAGACTTCACTACAATGGAAGAAAAGACAGAAATTAAATTTCGCTGCTGTAGCGTGACTGAATACTCTTCAGTTGAACCCTTTAAATTGGACAAATGATAGCAAAGCAGTGCGACAGCAGCAAGCAACACAACAAAAGCTACATTCAGGATGCAGCAAAATGAGACAGAGATGAAGAAGATGCAAACAGCAGAGCGGCAAACTGTCATTAGAGCAGCAGGGCTCCTTCCAGAGGACACTGCCCTCACAGCTTCAGTAATGTTAAATGTTCTCTTTCTGGGTTGCCTTTAATTACATTTCTAAAATGCATCCTGCATGTGCGAAAATCAGTGAAAGATTTCTTGATGCTGACCTTTCCGAGTTCATGCCACTATTTCAGGGCTGTTAATGCACAATGTTTACCGGCATGGCTTTAACCTTTAAAACAAACACAGCTGGATTTAGCTCAGCTCGAAGATGCTTCCAAATGAAAGGCTGACATTTCTGGCCATGCACGCTGTGCATCAAATGAGTCAAAAAGACAATGTAAAATTGTTTTGAACATTTATTGATGGCATTGCTGTTTATCTCTATAATCCTGGATGCTTAACTCACCTTGAGTTGCACAAAAACATTGATTTCAACCTCTATTTTTGCTCAGACATGAACTAGAACATCAGCGCCACACTCTGTGCAACATGGTTCAACTGGTGATTCACTGAACTCACACAAACAGGCAGCCCTTAATATATATTTATCTCTGCACTGCAGGTTTTTGGTGAATTTTCCCTACAAACATCTGCCGAGTTTACTCAGCATCCTTCGTCAGTGTCACCGCCTGAGCAGAGTTTGACTGTTTGGATGCATGCATGTTTTGTTGCAACATTTTTTAATTAAATGATACCTGCATCACTGAGCCTCATTATATATCCTTTTACCACACTTCCATCCCTTGTAATTTATGAGCAGTGAGATGCATCATCAACTACAACATTTGAATGTGCAGAAATTCATCAGATTTTCATCAGGCAAGTCGATCCATCTCCAGAAGGAAAATGTAAAATGTGATCAAAATGAGTTGAAAATTACCAAAGGTTAATTTATGAGCAAATCAAATGACACAAAACACTTCACACGAGCTGCTATTGTGACAAGTCTGACCTTACTGCTAAAATCTAAATCATACATTTGCATAAATGTGGATGCTTTATAGTGTTTGTGTTTTGGCTTGATATTGAGGTACTTATTGTAGCTTGTATTATCCTGAGGCAAAGCATCAAATGCAACAACAATATTCCACAGTAATGAATTATGGACCCAGGGCTCCAAAACTATACACATAGCCCCAATAGGCTTTTGATATAATTTAGCTTTCAGCCCTACATCATGATCGTCACACCTACTTGAATGTCTATTTGCTGACTGAATGGCCAGCAGTACAAACAAGACAAAGCTAACACATGTCCCCATTGAGGGATGTAATCCCTATTTGGGACAATCAGTGAATAACCAAAAAATAAGCAGTGTAATGCAAACCCCTCTTAGGCAACACAATGCAATTACACAATATCAAAGTGTTGCAATGAGAATGTATTCCTTTCATTTATGAAAATATGGTGGCACTGATCCTTTTTTTTTTCTTCTTCTTCTTTTCCCTACTGATCCAATATCGCGAGTCCCATTTCACCAGGAGTGTTGATACAAATAGTGACACTCACATTTTATACTCTAAAAACTGTAAAATGGATTTATCTCAACTCAATACTGTCGTAAATCTTGGATGGTCACTTTCAAACCAGCATGAAGACTTTTCAACGAATAACCAGTCATCATTAGTCAGTATTAGTATGATTAATTTAGGCAGTTATTGTAGTGCGATACAAGGACAGTGTTTAAATTGTGCAGCAGTCAGAAAACATTATGAGGTGGACCCAGAAGAAACAACAGAGGCCATGAGGAAGGACCAACATATCTGATGAAATCAATTTCTCTTTTCAGACAAAGCATAAACAAAACAAAAAACACACTTGATAAAATAAAAAAAGGACTTACAACTAAATTTGAACTTTAATATTGACAATTTAAGTGGGCTCCTTGAGCATTTTGACTTGAAAATACTTGTTAGCTTCAACCGAGTCAAAATAATTATTGCTGCTATTTAATTTATATATTTTTATTATTTATTTGTCAGTCATTTATTGTAAACAAATGTATTCATCTGTTTCAGAAATCAAAAACACATTAAACCCATGGGTCTCTGAAGACATGACTGAATATCTTTATGTTTATGCGCTCCGCTGGCTGTCTGTGTTGTACATTTTCTGTTTCTCTTACTTTTTATGTTTTATGCAAGAACTTTATGTTTTATGCAAAGTAACTATATTAACATGTGTAGTTAAACTGATATAATGTGGGGGCCATGCTCTGAAACATGCCCAGCTGCAGTGAAACCTCTGCTCAATGATAGCTGGAAAATGGTTCATGTATTTAAATGACATACAAGAACAGACGAAAAATATGCCTGCCTTCCTCTCTGCCTGTTCTGCTGATCTTTTTTTCTGAGTCACATTCGTCTTTCTTTCCTTTCTCTATAACTACCCACAGCAGTGGGCTGTTTCAAATGGGTGCTGTTATTATAGCGCAGGTTCCTTTCAGTTAAGTCACGAAGAGGTGGGTGGATTCTCTTCTTAAACCTGGGCTTCTAAGCCAATATGGACTTTCTAGATTTGGTGAATGAGTTAGTTTTACTGGAAATTTCACAGTTATTTTTGCAGTTTCGATAACACTTTACTTTCAGATCAAATTCCTGATATTTGGGGACACTAAAGGTGGTTGACCGGGTCATCCTATGATTGAGAGGTTGGTGGTTCGAATCCCGGCTCCCGCACAATAACTGTATTTGTGTCCTTAGGGAAGACACATCACCCACATTGCCTGTGTGAATGTAGTGAGCGAGTGAATGTCGGTGGTGGTCAGGAAGGCCGATGGCCTCGCTTCTGTCAGTCTGCCCCAGGGCAGCTGTGGCGAGAATAGTAGTTTACCATCAAGAAGTATGGAGATAATGAATATTGCACAATGTAAAGCATATTTGTGTCTCGAAAAGTGCTATTTAAAACCAATGCATTATTATTATTATAAATCATGTCAGATTGCCTTGTTGCTTCCATTCTGCAAATGTGTGGTAAATAAATTAGTTGGCTAGTGGTTTTCCATTAAGTGCAATGTCATGTCAGCACAGCACAACTGAGTACTGTTTTTTCTATTTTCTTTTTTGACAATGTATCCCATTGCAGTGACATTTCCTTTTGTTTTTCTCAACAGTGATCATGACACGTCCCACTGTCTTGTTAAATCTGCTCAGCGACAAGATGAGGCCAGGACTTCTTCCTGAAATCAATGTCCGGCTCTTCTATTATCTTGCCTTGGGAGACCAACCAGTTCATCTTGAAAGCAGATATTGTATTTCTTCTAAGATCTCGTTTATACATATAGATCTCACTTTTGATTTTAAGGTGGAAAACCCTACCGGGGGTTTTGTCTGAGAATCAGTGTGTTTACACTTATAAATGCCACGGCACTTTATTTGCTATCACTTTAAGACATTAAGTACTAAGGCAGGGGCCAGCCAGAGGTGCGCTTTACCGGTGATCGGAATCTTTTTCCATGTAATTGCCTGTCTCATGTGGTCTCCTCCGGTCTCTGCACCAGCTTGTGTAGAGGTGACAAGTAATTGGATAGGATGTCATTCACTCCTCTGTCTCACTGTCTTCTGTTGACCAGGGATTTCTCTTGTTTGAGCACAGGAGCAGAACTAATGGCCGTATCTACAGGCAGAACCTAAGGATAGACCCTAGTGGTTTGATAATGCAGGTGACAAGGGTCATAACAGGACTGAAATAAACTGAGATTTGTTGTCGTTGGAAATGCACCACAGTTTGTCTATCTTATTATTATTATCCTCCAATAAAAAGGGCAGACTCAGTTTTGCATTTCTGGGAATGATTTTTCGCACTAAACACTAACAAAACAACAAATGAAATCTGCTTCTGTTTAGGATCGTTTAATATTTATTCAAGCAACGTATTTAATCTGCGAATGACAATTGCCGGTGAGGCAGTCTGGATGGGATAGAAAAGAGGGAAAAACTGGCTACTTGAGCAATAGCTGCAGGGGAGGAGTGCCATCTGACTGTACAGAGGGCTATAAAGCAATACTCCTGTAACTGTTGGAGGGAAGCACTGACAAGGTTTCATGGTTGACTATCTGCTCAAACTTCATTTGAGCAGTGATTGCTGATGCACCCCAGAGGTTTTCCTTGAACTGCTCTCAAGCTGAGAAGCAATTCCTGAAGTCCTGCTCTATTTCCACTCAAGTATGAGGTGACAGCATTTCAAACTGAGGCCGGCAGGCTTCATCTCCCAGAACAACGTAAACTAAGCTCTTCCAGCAAGTGCTCATATCCAAACAAAAAAACATATTTTGTAACACGGCCCTGTTCATTTCTGATAAATCCAATAGCCCACATTAAAAATAATCTAGTTTGGTAGAACGTATTTGATGCAGCGATTCTCAATCTCTCCCCCTTCCTGTCAATGCCAGTGCTGCTCTGCTGCACGCAGCCTCCACTTGAATCCTCTGGTTCAGGGTTGTTCAAGACGTTTGCTCATCACGCCCCAATATTTTTATGAAAACATCTGTGGGTATTGGGAGTGAGGTCAGAACCTAGATGCCAAGCCCAAACTATGTTGTGCTGCTATAATACATTTCAACATAACATTTCAAATTGGACTTGGGCTGAGGGATCCACTGTCAAACACCAAGACTGAGCTGTTCTTGACCTTCTCCTCCTCACTTTTTTTTAACAATTTCTACACCATATTCCCTACAAATAGAATTTAACTTTCACAGATAAATGTAAAATACAGACAAACCTAGCACTTAAATAAACGGTATATAGTTTATATTGCTTGCATTGGTATAGATTATTAGCGCTAAAATAAACTGATTTTTTTGTTTTCCCCTTTGTGTTTTGCTTGAGTTGTTCACACAATGGCAACCAATGTAAATGAAAATTCACCGTTTGGAATCCAACATGTCTGCTGAATCTGTGCTCTCATCAACCTCCTTGACACCTGCGTCAAATCATCTTACAAATCAACAATTGTAATAAACTGGCTCACTAGCGAACCTTCAATAACTAGAACCGGTTTTGTGTTCTTCATAGCAAAGCAGTACTTGTAATTGTGCCCTTTTGTCTGGTAAGTGTGTGCCCTGTCCATATGGAGTGAAATTATTTTTCCTGTCATTTTGCTTGATTTTTAATTTTAACAACAATCTGAACATTGATTTTAACCAGCCAACAGCTCCAATAGCATCAGTGTCAATCGAATGAAACAGGAAAACACTGCTATTATTTAGCCTGCAGAGGCTAAACGGTTAACCCAACCTCCATCTGTCATTTGTTTTTTCTTTGCCCTTCAGTTATTAGACGCTCTCACATTTTACAGCTATCTGTGGGAGGTCACAGAAAAACTGGATACAATTACATTTACTGGTATCTTTCTAATTGATCTGCAAATTCGATCTCTACGTGGCTTCTTCGGTTCCGAAGCCTCTTGGACAACAGGCAAAATGTCTTCAAGTCCAGGTGACTTTATTCAACACAGCTTCTGCCATTACCTAATTCCACCATTTCAGCAGAGAATGAGGTACATAGAGGGGACATAACCATTCCTGACGCCAAAGTCAGCAGAACCTCAGTGCTGATCTACATCTTAAATAGTGAAAGTACAATACAGAAGTAGAACAATATGCTTTCAAATGCCCGATTGAAGACTCTAAATATACTGTGTAAGGTTATTTTATTGCTGCTGAACATTGATGCTCACTTGATCCCCCTCAGCCAAAATACACAATCCAGCCTGTTTTTTTTATCGGGATCTAAACAAAGCCATCGGCCATCGTGAAGTCACAGTAGTTCTTATCACTGAGTGCATTAGCGATGTGCAGACACTTCAGAAGCCATTCCTCTGGGAGATTTATTGAAAAGGACAGAAAACTAATGGATAGTTTGGGAGTTCTGATAGTCGGAGGTGTATGTTCCTTTATCTGCCATAGATAAAACAGGAGACAGCAATGGCCCCACGAATAAACCAAAGTCGATTTTAGTGCAAGAATTTATAAATGATAACAATTAATTGATTATTTTAGGCTGGCGTGTGGGTCACACCACACCCACCATCGATCCGACGTTTCAGTCCTGAGTGAGACGAGCCTATCGAGACAACAAATCTTCTTAATAGCAGATTATAATACTTATTGTCCTCAAATTTCACATGAATATTCATGACCAGAGGAGGACGTCTCTGGTGATTTATAGGGAATTTTCCCTGTACAGATGAAGGTAATATAAGTCTGGTCGGTCAGTGTAGCTGAAGCTTGGCCTGTTTTTGGTAGGGAGGCTAAGGTGGATTATACGTTTTCACTCTGCTGTAGAAACCATTACATCTCCATGTCAGTAAAAAAAACGTTGTTTTTTTCTGAGTAGAACTATCCATTATAATAAGCAAGTATGTACAAAGTTCATTGTTGAGGACAGCTTTACACTTCTCACTTGGTGACGGTTCTGTTACTCATCTTTCACCTGCTTATATCATTTCACATTTTACTGTGTTGTGCTGAAATCAACATTCCCCTCAGGAAAGCATCACTTGGCTGAAATACTAGTCTGTCCAGGGCTCAGTCTTTCATCCAGATACCAGCTAAAGTGATCGTGTTGATGGGGACGCAGCAGCAGGTGACGGAGAGTGTGAGTGCGGTTCAGCTAAGTATAGCGTCAAGGCTGGAGAGTGCGTTGATTGTAACAGGTGTTTTGTGTTGTACTGATTTCACTGCCATTTCACAGCAGCAGTCTGCCAGACCTTAAAGGAACGCAGCGAATTGAAAACGAGCTAAGATGCTAGCGAGGACCTAAAGTTGTGCTTACATTGAAATTAAGTTTTGCTTTTAATAAAGACTGTTTACAGATTTCACCATCAAGCTTCCCACCTGAGAGAAGTCACTGCAGCCGCAGGGAGAATTGTCAAAGCAATGTTTCTTTCAGCCTAAACTGTAATTGGAGCTCATTTAACCCTGCCATTCTGGCCATGTCAGCACAAAAAACCGCAGTCATTTCTGCATTGGCTGTACAGCTAAGCCATAACTAACTTGGAACCTCCATTTTTATCCAGCATACACAGGCTCTACACACACACACCTAATGAAAGCAGTGTAAGTAGCAGAACAGCAGCTTTAAACCTCCACAGGATACATTTAAGTAGACTGGTGCTGGAAAGAGGTCAATTTCCAAAGGACAATTCATCATCACTGTCACACACAGAAAATGTAGGAGATCAAATTGAAATGTAAGTTCCTTCAAGGTGCAGCTACGCTATTCAACATATGTTTGGGTTAAATGTTTCCCTTTGTGTACCATCTCTGCTTCACTTCTTGCTTTTATTGTCTTTCCCACTTTCGTGACTGTTGATTAGTTTCACCTGGGAGCCTTCCCTCCCATGTGTATTCAGTGGTTCTGCTCCCACCTTAGTTCATGCCATACTTTTGTGTGTCAAGCATCTCATCCTTTCCCTTTCTGCCTCGGTGATCTGCATTTGGGTCCAGTTTCAATGGATTCCATTTGTTTGTGCTCAAGTGCAGTCAGACACGCGATGGGGACAACATTTGTCATCAACTAGCATGAAATTAGTTCTATGCTCATATAGCCTTAAAGCAATATTGCTCATCCATTTACTCGTTCCAAAAAATGCATATGGCAATGGGGTGTGCATGTCATCCACATACTAACTATATGAACTGAGGCAGCTGTCTTTTCCAACCCTGTTACAGATGTGATGCTTCTCAAATATATAATCTCCACGGCTGATGTAACATTTTCTCCCTTTCATGTAAGTTTCAGACCAGTTTAATACCAATCATCTTTTCAAGTCAATTGATTAGAATATCATGGTCAATCCTGTCAAAAGCTGCACATAGTTCTAAATTGCTCTCATTGGTCTATGCTTACTTTTCATAAAGAACATGCTAAAACTTATATTTTTTACTTCGAGCACAGAGTTTCCACTGCACAAATTTGTATTAGCTGTACATACTATGAAGTGAAACTAAATTGGAGCCACTCCTGATTTATTCAATTTGTGCGTGCGTCTCACACTTAATTGTGTTGGATCTTCAAACAAAGTTCTGTTTGAAGATCCACTGGAGTGTGAATGGGTGAATGTGAGGCCTCATGTAAAGAGCTTTGAGCGCTGCAAAGCGCTATATAAGTGCAGTCCATTTACCATTTACAGACAATCCAAATAAAACAACAGAGGAGCTCCTCTATTCATGGGAGAGTGGAACGACACACCTTGATGTCAAAGCTGATGAGACGAAGATTGAATTGAAGACAGCGGTTCTCTTGGGGATAACGACGTTGCTCAGACACCTCTAAGCCAACCCGAACACTAACCCTTCATTTGCATACAGCTCAAACACCTGATTAGCCCAGACACTCCTTCGGAAAAAGGTGAAAACAACTATAGTGTCTGAACATAGGGGTGCAAGTCGGTTGAAACTGTCTGTGCTGTCGGAATATAGAGGCGTCTGAACATAGAGGAGACCCCGTTCTTTTGCACTGCCACCCTTTTGAATGCTCTTATACAACAAGAAACTAGAAAACGACAATCAGAGATCAGAGATTGCAGACCCTCGCCTCCAAAAGACTATTCGATCTTGTGAGACAGTAAACAGGGCTTCCGGATCAGAGGGGCCAAACCTGCTCTAGCTTGCTGCTCCGGAACGTACTACAAGACAACTTCAGGGACTCTTTTTCCCATCATACCATTCATGTCCCTCCCTCTTAAAGTGGCAGTTTACAGCACAGGCACGGTTCCAGATGTAAAAATAATTCTAGAATCTGGATCCAGATCCGGATCAACGGCATTCTCGGGGAGGACCGAGCCACGGACAGAACCCTGCTTGTGTAAAGATTTCAAGTCGATTGGGTTACTAGTTTTTGAGTTAGGCGCTCGGACAGACAAGCAAACAAACAAACACAGACAAACAGACAAACAAACGCACCCAATTGCAATACCCTCACCTCCTCTTCGGCGAGGGTAAAAATAATTATAGAATCTGGATCCAGATCCGGATCAACGCCATTCTCGGGGAGGACCGAGCCACGGACAGAACCTTGCTTGTGTAAAAATTTCAAGTCGATTGGGTTACTAGTTTTTGAGTTATGCGCTCGGACAGACAAACAAACAAACAAACAGACAGACAAACGCACCCAATTGCAATACCCTCGCCTCCGCTTCGGCGAGGGTAAAAAGGGCATTCAAAAAAGGTGGCAGTGCAATATTGTATAAAACTGTTGCTGATTCAAGGCTAGGAGAACTTACTGAATTTGTGAGAAACATTAATTCTGCTCTTTACCAAGAAATTCTGAAGGAAAATATCAGAATGCCATCATAAAACCAAATTCAAAACCGAATGACTCAATGGAAAAAAACAAACAAACATTTTAATGTGGTAAAGTCAAAGCCTAGACCTGGACCCATTGAGATGCTGTTGCAGGATCAGACTTATAAACCTTGCACTAAAGCAGTCCTACAAAGAGGAATGTGCCACAGTCAGTCATGTCACAAACAATCTCCAGTCATTAGAAGCATCTAGTTGAGATGTGAGTCGTGTGTTTAATTTGGCTGATTTATCATTTCCGTAAAACATTTTTTTTTGTTTTGCCTTTGCTAAGCTCAAAGCAATAAACATCAATATTGATGGAAAAATACGGTTTCCCCGTTTCCCTATTGTTCCGGCGTGTGTCTCCAGAGTGTGGCTGGAAGGCCTGCTGATTCAGTGTGTTCCTGCTGCCTCCTCTCTATTGCCTGCTGCCAATCACCTAATCAGATCCACCTGGTCTCCACAGTACTTAAACCCTGGCTCTTCACCCAGTATTCATCGAATTGCCCATTGTACACTGTGGAAATGACATAGACTTCTGCTCCAGTTTGATAGTGATTCTCGTATGCGCTATGCAGACTGTTTGATCTGGACCCTCATCTTTTCTGCCTCAGGTCCATTCCTCTACCTTCTGTTCCAGTTGCTGAATTCCTTTCCCTTCTCCTTGAGTTGGTTTTGGAAGATTTTTTTTAACCTGGCTGTGCTTGGTCTCTGCCCAATATGTGCTGCTTCCCCATTTTGAATTCAGTTGTTGTCCTCAAAACATTATTCTGCAAAATGTTTTCTTTATCATCATACCAAAAAATAAATGAATACAACAAGATAAAAAAAAATGTGATTCAGTTAGAAAGGTGTCTTCCTGTAAGCACCTATATTCTCGTACAACATCTGAGATGCAGAGAAATGCAGAGCTCATCCTATTAAATCCACAGTAAAAGAAGATCAAACATGTCTCTACGGGTCCCTATTAAAAGGTCTCTCCTCATAAATAAGTACTGGGCATTAGGGGTGCGAAAACGGTGCATAGAAATATCTTATATTAATGATGCATTGTGTTTATTGCACACTGACGCTGTATTTGACCTTTACAGTAAACCCTGAACATTTCAGATCTAGCTTAGATTGTTTGCTAAAGGAACTAATATCTGAGACTTTACGGGATCAAAGAAGTGTCTCTGTTTTGGATCACTTTAAGTCTGAGAAATTAAAAATAATGTTTCCTTGAATATTCTTTAATTTAATATTTCTTGACTGATAAGAATGAGTAACAGCCCCAAAATTATGTTGGTGCATTTTTTTTGTTACATTGCATTGGCACTGTTCAATTTTTTCCATTTCATGTGCAAAAACGAGAGCTGAAATAAACTACCCACAATCAGTGGCAAGTCGAATCCATGATAAATCATATTTATATTATCTATTGATCGTTTTCTATGCTGATGTGATAGGACCTCATCTGTAATTGGAACGGTGGGTTCTTGTTCAACAACTGTTGTAAATGACTGCTTAAAATGACGTTGCAAGTCGCATAACAAATGTCAGATTCTATTTGCAGTGCTTTAAACATCCTCCCCACCAGAGACAGCGGTGCACTAGCTCAGATTAGGTATCAGACGGATGTACAGCCGAAGCAACATTTGACTTTCTGCATGAACTAGCTTATCGGGCCTCGCTTCACTTGTGATGTGTAGCTTCTTTAGATATTTTGACTTTGTCACTAAGTTGCTAATGCCATTCTGTGGCACAGGCCTCACGCTGCCAAATCAGATAGTCTGAGAGCATGATCCCTGATCAAGGAAAGCCCCCGAAGCATCCCCACAGCAAAACCCACCAGCACCCTTTTCCCATCGTTGTCTGTTTATCATTACCAGTGTTCTCTCCCCGAGTTTCATCTGATTGAAATTCAACATTGTGAGTGCCTCATTTAAATTTCTATGAACTGCACTCCCATTTGAGTTCCACAAGTTCAACAATGCACCTGCAGGTTTGTGAAATTCAATACTTTTTTTTGTCAAGAGAGTCCATTGTTTGAAGACTGAGGATGTGTAGTCTTGAACTAAAATCCCTTTTGCTGGAACAAATATTTATAAAACAGTTTGTACTTTCTCTCTCTCCAGACATTAAGAAGAAAGATGAGCGATGGGGCATTATTTAACCTAAACTGCAAGTTCTGTGGTTGATGCATGTATTTTTTCTTATTCATCTATCGCCTTTACTTTGGTGAGTTTTGAAGGTATTGGTTTGCGAGAGTTGTTCCTCTCTCAGTCATTATGGAATTAGAACACAGTTAGCTTGTGTAATGTAATGTGACCTGCAAGGCAGATGAGGGGCTAAAGGCGAGGTGACTGCAGTCGTCTTGTCTTCAAGGAGCTGGATGGATGGATTCAGTGAAGTGAAGTGAATTCATCTGGAAACTTGCCAAATAGTGGGAATAAATATGAAATTAATATTGATTCATTCTAAGGAAAGCATAAGTGCTGTTCCATTTTACTGATACATTCAGTATCAAGATGAAGTCCCCCCCCCCCCCCTCCAATTTCCTCTTTATATTTTCAAAACGCTCAATCCGTGGAGGATTATGATTCATCCAAAATGAATTAGCTGTTGCAAATCAGTCAAAGCGCTGCTTTGCAAAGTCATTCAGACAGCCCCGCACATCTGCTTCTTGGAACATCCTTTATATGCATTGTCATCCTGATATTTCTGTTACATCATCATAAACATATTAATTTATATGCATATATTCTGCATAGGCATCCTAATTATGCCTCCACTTTAATCCCGCCCTCACAGCCTCCCTGCTCTTTTCTGCTCGCTTCTTGTGTACCCTCAGTTCTGACAAGTCTGTTTCAGGATAGCAATTGATCAAAGACTGTAATGAAACAAGCGCTCTCAATAGACAGAGCTCTGAAATCCGGAAGTGCCCCATATGGGAATTCTTTCTCAGGTAGGAATACAATCCATTGGTTTCCCTTTACTGTTTCTCCAGTTTGTTCCCCACTGGGTCAAAGACACAGTAAACAAAGTCGACTCTTTTAACAGGTCTCTGTAGACGCTGCTCTTCTAAAGTAGAAAACATTGTTAGTATTTGTGGGGGGGGGGGGGGGAGTTATCTTGGAGTGCATCAGTAAGAAGTCTCTGTCCTCTGCTATTCTGAGATATTTTAAGTCAAGTGAGGAAACATTGATTCCAGGAAGCACATCATTAATTATCAAACAAAAGAGTATGTAGTCTCAGACAAGCAATGGAAGCAACCTGGAGAGCAGCTTGTCAAAGGAAACCATTATGGAGGGAATGCAACACAAAATAGATGTTTTTTTTTTTTTTATTTATTTTTTTTTTTTTTTTTAGCTGTCAGGTTTTTATCTCTCGTGGCATATTTATAGTGAGTCAGTCAAACCTTCAGACTGTTCTCGTAAAGCTGAGTAGCAGTTATTTACAACTTTACTAGCAACAGGCATTTCACATTTTGACAAAGCACCATTGTCTCGGACGGATTGCAATGTAGCTTCCTCGCCATGGAGTGTATTTGTAGAATATATTAACAGCCTTGATCAAAACAAGAGGCAGAATGAGTAAAGCATTGTGACACTAAGGTTTTATTTGGCTGAGCAGCAGACCATATCAGGTTCTCTATCTGTTCATTTCATGGAGTGACAAATCAATGTATGATTTTGACCTTCACAAAAGCATTTTATAACGTGGAAATCTGGAGGTCATTCACATCTGCGTCAGAAATCAAAATCCCAAGCTTCTGCTAAAGGGTGTACTCCTGTCCTTTGTTGCTGCTTTCAAAAGTTCTTTGATTTGGAGAACCTTCTCTCAACACTCTTACCATATTAATATTAAATAGCTGTTTTCGAATCACATTACGGTATTGGGACTTTGGAGGTCATAAATCATTTGGAAGAGTTTTTTTGTTTTCACTGAAGCTTAAATCCAATTAGCAATGACTAGGCCTGCTAGATCGTGATGGCTTTGATATTTGCAGCCAGTTACACCACAACCATATGGTCAGCGCTGCACACACAGGCAGACGCCGCCAGCATCTGAACTACTCTCTTCAGTAAAAGTGAACTAATTCAAAGGGTATCCCGACATAAATCACAGGAGAATGTATTAAGGAGACTATTCAGTTCACAGAAGACTTGATCGAGCACAAATTAGCAGAGATGCCTTTTGTATATTTCAATATTGGTATTAATTGAAGCTCGAGAAGCCATTCAATAATGAGATAAGCTTTTATCTCTGATTGCCATCATTTTTAACAATAGCACTCCAGGCTGATTATTTCCAGTAGCCACAGGAGTTCTTTATAATTACTTTCATTCCTGGTTCCATCTTCATGTCTGTAATGGGGGGGGGAAAAAAAAATGCCTGCATCTGAGCAGGTTTGTAACATTTTGAAGATCGGCGGGGTGGAGTCCCCATGCTGCCTGGTGGTGATATCGAACAGAAGTGCTGCGATGAAAACTAACTTCGATGTGATGATATTCCCATCGGATTAATGGTCTGACTGAGAATCTCTTGCCTTGTGGCTCCCATGAGATTAGCCGTCAGCTTTTATGACTACCTTGATCAGTTCCCTGGAGGAAGGCCCAAGTTCAAAATGAAATCTCAGCTGTGTAATCAATGTAAGGCGCTTTCCGAGGAGATTCGTCAAGGTTGCTTTGATGGCTCGGGATGCAGTTTAGCTTTTATAAATGTGATGCTGATCAAATTCTGATTAAAACAAAGCAGAGCATCTGTTTGTCATTCACTTTATTGTACATTTTTCAATCAACAGGATGCCCAAGGCACTTTTTAGAGTGAATGAGGGATTGGAGTTTTAATAAAATGCTTGAGTTGTATAATATCTTAAAGGAGTGGCTTCTCTCTGCCTCAGATCAATAGTCAACTTTGAAATATTTTCACCTTGATCTTAATCTGCCTGCCTTGGTGTGCTAGATTCAGACTGCCCAAGAGAGATATGTGTGGAGGCGAATAACAAGCCATATTTCTTTATTTCAAATTTTAATGAGATGGCATTTGTGCACATTTGCAGTGATTTACTGGATTGCAATGCCCCGTTGCATAATTTATACTGTTAGGCGAGAACAAGGGAAACATCCTGAAAGCTTTACAGTATTTACACAAAGCAGAGGGGGGAAATTAAATCAAATGTGTGTCACGTCAAATGGTGGCATGAGAAATAAGTTTCATGAAGTACTTTTTAGTAGTCTTGCATTCATGTTGGAGTTCTTGGTTTTAGGTCAAAATTCTTAAGATAATCCACACTGATGCCCGTGATAGGATGAAGAATGAAGATCTTTGCTTGAGCCTGATTGGCCAAATCTGTGTCATCACTGTGGCAACTTTAATTCTTTTCTGTCTTTGATGAAAGAAATCATTCATGATAATTCTATTCTCATCATTTTATCGAGATGCTGATTAAATGAAGGGAATCTTCTGATTGCAGTCCTAAAAATACATGAATGTCCATGCATGGAGATAATGAAACCCGATGCTAATATCGCTCTGTTAATTTCGAAGTTAAAATCATACATTATATTGTCCCAGCAGGGATTTCCAGACTTCCCTCGCCCCAGACACCTTCTCCAGCTCACCCAGTGGGATCACAAGGCTTTCTCAGGCCAGCCAAGACACATAGTCTCTCTAGCGTATCCTAGTTATTCCCCGAGGCCTCCGCCCGGTGGGACATGCCCGAAACACCTCCGCAGGGAGGCGTCCAGGAGGCATCCGATATAGACGCCCCAGCCACCTCAGCTGACTCCTCTCGGTGTAGAGGAGCAGTGGCTCTTCTCCTCGCTCCTCACCCTGTCTCTGAGGGTGCGTCCAGCCACCCTGCGGAGGAACCTCATTTCAACCCTTTGTATCCGGGATCTTGTCCTTTCGGTCATAACCAAAAGTGAATGACTATAGGTGAGAGTATGAATGTAGATTGACCATTAAATCGAGAGCTTTGCCTTTTGGCTCAGCTTTACATTGTGAAGTTACTTTCCCTTTTAAGTGTTCCTAACATGGTATACTCTGACACCCTTGAAGACGTCGTGAAGCTTGGAGAGCAGTGTGACAGCAAAAGTTGTCTTTCCTGTGTAAGTCTTTATTCTAACCTTTTGAGGCTTCCTGTGAAGCAGAAGTATCATCGTTTTGACAGGGATACACAATCTGTCGACAACCCATGTCCTACGAGACAACTCACACGGCAGAAACCATTGTTCCTTTTTTTGCGATAAACAAAAGAGTGGGGATTCCGGAAAGTTAACAAACTTTGTCTTTCTACAGTGAACTACAGTCAAAAACGGCATATCAGTTGTAAATCTGTTGTTCAGTCAACACCAGTAAAATGTTATGGGGCTTAGCAAATGTTGTGCATTTTCTGTTCATCACGATCTATCTTCAAACTTCACTAACTCTTCATATAATTGCAAATCATTCCTACAGCTACCATATCCTTTAGCCTCTCTCTCTCGCTCTCTCCCTGGCTCAGCTGCCATTCCCATATTGTGAAGTACTGCTCATCAATCCCTCAGTGAGCGACTTCATATCAGTATGTTGTGATTTTTCATAAAATAATGTAATGTTCAATTCTATCATTTTTTTATTTTTATTTGTTTCTCACATTAAAAGACAAAATGTTTGGGACAACAGAGCATTTAGATTGTGCTTAGTCGGGTGGAAAAACTTTAATTTCCCCCTTTTTACATTTCAAAGTGAGACTGACATTTTTAGAAAAGTTATTTTGGAACATCCTCCTTCGTCTGAACTGAAGACCAGAATAGTGAGGAAAAAAACATTATTGTAAATAAAGTCAGATTTACTTTGCTCTTTTCCCCCCAATAGGATATTTCCATAACAAAGCTCCACGCCTGGCTCCTCATACAGCGTACGAGTATTGAGACAAAAATAAACATCATTTATAACTTACAATGATTTCAACTCAAATGATGAAGCTGTTCATCGTTGACTCATGCAAACAGTAAAGAAAATGTGTGTGTTCATTTAAATGCTTGGGCATGCCAGACACATTTATCAACCGGCTGTGGTAGCACATGCGAACACAGTCTCTAATTGCATATCATAACTTGTGTTCTGTTCAGGATGTCACTTGTTATTTACAGCTGATTGGTTGTTTGAAGTGTGTCTGTGCCAAGTGCACGGGATTTAAATACGTTTGTGTTACTCTGTGTCGGTTGCCACAATTCTCATATAATCAAACCTCCTGGTCACTTCTGTGCAAAACAATCACTCGGCATAGTTCTCGAGAGGAAGGAACCTATTGGATAAGGAGAGCTCTTGATTTTAATCCAGCACCGCTGTCGGGATGCTTTTCTTCCACAACAGATCTATAATCGGCAACGCGATATTGATTAGAACGGCAATAGTTGTTCAGTTTTTGTTACAAAAGGAATCTCGTATGAATGTTTAACGAGATACTGTTCACAAGTTAGCCTCATGCTAAGTAGATAAAAATTCATTTCACTAATGTAATGCCATTTGATTAAATGTGAATTGTGTTCTAATCTCTCCCAGCTCACTGCCTTGCCGCCTTCGAGCTGGGTTTTTCCAGACACACCAGAAGCTCGCTGCAGCACTCATGTGTGATTTAGGCTTCAATGGTGCAACAGTGTAGTGAAATTGCAAATAAATTTACCCCGACTCTGAAAGGAAATGTTAATGTTGCCAGAATGCATCCTCCGAGTTTGCATGTTCTTCATCACAGGGCCCCCCCATGAAAGACCAGGGTCTGGGGGTGCAGCCCTGCAAGCCCCATGAATAATACAGCAGTTCCTGAGGTCCCGCTCATTAAGGTAAGCCTTTATTGATTTCTCATTGTCTGAAAAATCATTGCCTGTCAGCTGATTCTTACTGGGTCAAAGTTCCCACCTAATTTAGATGGTACTTTAATGCTTGATTATTCAGTCATCCGGAGAACCCTACATTATTCAGTAACAAAACATAGAAAAATAAATATTAAATAAATCTTTATTATTTATTGAGTTACAAAAAAAAAACTTGGATGAGAATACAGTCTCATCTGGGATGAGCTCTGAAACATATCTTAGCTCGGCTGTAAAAACCAAAATAAAGAACCTTTGATCGGTAAGACAGTTTACGGAGAAAACTTAAGACACGCGTCAAAGACGAGTCAGGAGACACAAGCAAGCGCGGGACGAGCACGGTGTCTTTTTGTCCCATTTAAATTCAAGCGGTTATTGAAGTCAAAGCAAATCCAATTTAAACTCTCTATGTTGGGGGGATATCAGTAACTTAAAGCTCACAGGGCTGCATTTGATTGGTGGGAATTCACAATCAACATATTAAGAGCTGCAAACAGTATGCAGAGAGTATCACTCACCTCTGATTATATTATTGAATCTATTTCCTCAACAAAAAACTAATTATATGCAGCAAAACAGACCTAATGTAGTGAAGTTAAACAAACCCCCTTTGGCACTGATGTATTTTGGGATCCTGGCGGTTCCTGTTACGTTTCTTTTCCTCGCACAGAATTTGATTATCAGAAACAAAGTACATAAAGCCTTACAAGCTGGTATGGACTTATACTGGTGGTAAGTCTGCACGTCTTCGTTAGGAAGGCTTTTGTCTTTGAGTCACTTTAAAAAAAAGTTAAGCAGTTGTCACCATTATCTGCTAAGTTTCGCTCCTCCTCTCTCAAACACATGGACGAAGGTCAAGTTTCGACTCCAAGCGAAGCCGCAACTTTGGGAACTGGCTTAAACAAAAGATTTAGCCCACAATGCTGCTGCTGGCCTAGATAGACTCGCCGAACACACAATAGAATGGCTCTGCATAATTTAAAGCACATTTATGCCTTGGCAAGTCCAAAATTAAAGGACAGCTTGTCAGCCTCTTTTTAGATACATTTATGTCTGTGATGGACATGAGGAAGTTGAATCAATATTTAACTAAATGAATAGTATAACTGTTATAAGCATACTGGCGCTGCTGCAGAGACCCGTAGGAATATTTGCTTATCATAAGCTAAACTACACCAAATGCATCCTTACGCAAACCCGACATGTTTCATTGAAAACTGACTTCTCTTCAACTTGAGCTTCTTTTATGCTGATTTCACTTCAAAGAATTGTGATATTGATTGTTACAGTGCCCAAGCAGCCCCAGAAGCTAAATAGAGAACATATTCCGAGGTGAAACGTGTTATGTTTGAGATTTCCATTCTTGTTTCAAAAGTCATTTCCATTTCCAGTTAAGCAACAAGGCATAAGCCATCTAAGCTGCGCAAGGATGTCAAATCCTCGCACTTGGTGTTCCGGTTGCATCCCCTTTGAACGAATGTCCTTTCAAGTGAAATTAATCAATCTCTTTATCACTCTGGCTGTGTCATTACCCAACCACGGAGTGAGAAATGAAAGTGCTAATCACACAGCAAGTGGGGCTTTTGTGTGGGAGGGGCCCAGTTTTACTCCTCAAGCTGCTTTGGAAATGCAGTTTCAATTGAATTTGTAAAAATGAGTGCAAAATGAATCTGGAGCTCATCACCGATTCCCTTTTTAGAATCGCAGGGTATGACATGACCTTTCAATGCAGCTTTAAAAGATGATACACTCGCACATATGTGAGAATGTGTAAAACATAATATTATGTGTATCCCACAAATGATATTTGAGATATAAGGGTATGATGAATCAATATCAATACTGCATGCACTGTGCTGTTCAGTGAAACCACTTCAGGTGGACTTGACAGCTTCATGTTGTCCAGATCAAGCCAGAGGCCTTTACGCAGCCACGGTCACACTGTATCACCATGCACATAGAAGCTACACTTCTATGTGCATGTACTCATTTGTGAAGAAAAGTAAATATATTTGCTAGAATAAAGAAGTTAAAGAGCAAATATGTCTAGTAGTGTATGACTGGGATCAAATGCGGTTGATCCAGAGAAAGAGCAACACTTACCATATGCATAGCAAAGAAGAAGAAAAAGACACGCTACCTGTTTTCCATGAGAAGTGATGGTCCTTAGCAGAAACAATATCTGCATGGACTGACGAAGAACAGAGAGACAAGAGGAGGAAGAGGCCAAGGTAGTTCCCTGCTCGCCATGTCCATGCAATGACCCTGAAGTCATCTTTCAGAGTCATAGTCCAGCCCATTGCTTCCTCTCTTACTCCTGCGGGAAGAACATGAACTTCATCAGTATCTCACTCACAGACCTCGGAAAAGAAGTGGGCTGGAGGAACCAGAGGAAGAGATTGCAATAGCTCTTTTTAAATGGGGAAAGTGCAGGAGGTCTCAGATGCTCCGAGGCGGCTGCACTGAAGAATATTCCAGTGAAACCTTCAGCCCAGAAACGTGACAGTCGGTGTCACCTTCCGAAGTGCATAAGGCTCTCTCACATGTGAATCATAGTTTCATTATTTTTAATTCATATGTGCATGAGAACACACGTGATTCTCCTCCCACATGGAACAAATATAATTAATGAGAGGCTTGGGCATTGCAGCCTCCCATGAAAGTGGGAAGTGAAAAAAAAAATATTGAAGGAAAAGGATTTTAAGCCTGGAATAGTACATGGTATTAGTACCTTTTTACTACAGCTCATTTATGCTCATCTCCTGCTGCTTGCGATTCAGGTCCCAGTAGCGTTAGAGATTAATCCTGGATTCACTAATTGTGTTGTTCCAACAGCAGAATTAATGAATAAGGGACTGAATCTGTAACACCTGATGCTCCGAGACAATGACATTATGGTTGTCATGGTTATAATGATTGATTTTCCAAAAACAATTCTTGTTGTACTGTTGCCTTTGGATTTGTTGATCTTATTCTTATCATCCGGTAACGCACTTAATTATACAGCGTTTGTTTGTTTGTTTGTTGTCTCAGAAATCTAAAGGAATATTTGCTTCACATCAAAACTTGTAATTTTACCACCTGACAATTTAGTATAAACAAAAAAACAAACAAACCCTGAGCTGCAGAACAGAAACACGGAAAGTTAAGAAGCATATCACAATGATATGAAAGATACATTTTTAATCCGATTCATGTTTGCAGAACACTGCAACACAGTGGGTTTGCATTTACCTCAACTAAGTATCATACAGAGTATGTGATGGTAGATTAACAAACCAGCAGGCACATAACATTTAGGATTAGTTCAGCATGGCTTTCCTCTTAAAACGGTAGGTGCTTGTTAATATTGTGCTTGAATTAATTCAGGGAATTTTATTTCTTATTTTAGTTTTTTGTTGTTGCTGTTTAAACTGTGGAAGCATATATTTCTTTTGAAATAAGAAAGATTTGCCGGGTAAGGATGGCTTGACGCCCAGAAGTAATCTGTAAAATGGCCAATTTGAAATGTACTCTCCGCTTTTCCTCTGAGTTTGATTATTTCATAATCATCTAAAATATTTTCATCTCTTTACGTCAGAAGCTTTTAAACTTGAACATGAATCCCGTCTTTGGGAGTTCAACAGCTCTCATCAGTACTAATCTTTGACACACAATATCAAGACCGAGTTAATTGTTCTTTTGTTTAAAGATAAATCCACTTTATGGAATGTGTACATTTATTATCTATTACAGCTGCCTTTGTTTCACATCTTTTATGCCGAGGGGATTTCTTTTATTTGGATGAATGAGCACTCGGCTCAGCCATGTGCCAATTAGACGCCTCTGGTTCCTGATTACTAGCCAGCTTCTCCTGCTGCACTGGTCTGGAATCCATACCTGACTGCACTCAGATTACATCCTCCCTCCAGCCAGTTTAATTTGACTATTCTTGGGACAAATGGAACTTTCTATAGGCTGAGAGAATGTGTAACACCCTATTGAAAAAACATGGTTTAAATATATATATATATATATATGTATGTGTATACAAAACTACAACAAATAAAGATGAATCCCCATTTGTATTTTGAGGTCTCCGGCTCATCCAGCCTGTCTCTGCCAGTACAGAAGGAATATTTGCTATCCTGAAAATCTTTTTTAAAGGAAAAGCCCTGAAGCTGCTAAATATCTGGGTCAAAGAAATCACGCTCAGATTCTCAGTGGTCTCCGAAAACCTGACAAACTGCAGTGTGACTCAGAGGCTCTTGCGCATCCTATTAGATATCCCACAATCTGAAGGAATGCAATGTGCCTCTTTCTCTATAGTCTTTGATCAGCACTCACTCGCTGGATCCGCACAGCAAATACCCTGCAGCTCTCACAAGGGAACAGAACGGCGACACTCCGCAGCTTTCTCTTCACAGGTGGTCACAATAATTAATGTTTGATTTGGTCTTTTCAGATGAATGGCAAAAGCTAATTTGGTATGCCAAGGTTCTGACCAGTCTCCATGTGATCCCCAACATCTCTTTAATCAAGACAGTCAGTTCTGTCTGGAGCAGAAACTGAGGCATCGCAGTATGTTAACCAGAGATTCCACCCTCCCACTTAGATTTCCTCACAATCGTGTTACCAGCCAGCTCGTTCTTCCCCTCATATTCCCCAGATTAAATTCCTGCCATTATCCTGTGCTCATCCTTGTGTTCTACATCCAGCGTATTCAGGTTAACACAGCCGCAAGTATTTTCTCCAGGCTGCGGTGTGTGTAATTGTTTTTAATTGGGCTTGGCAATGCAAAAGCAGAAATCTAGCCTCATCCAAACATTTTTTGGAGTCAGAAATGACTGCTTGGAATCGCAAAATGCACTGCGCATCACGTTTCTTTGTTTTCCTTTGATCACACATCGTTGTTTGTCTGTCACTGTATGGACAGATATTTGAGAACAATGCTGTCCATCCCATTTTATTCTTACTTTCCTTTGACACATTTCGCAACAGATTCAGTTCTGTGGCAGAGATGACTTTCCAATTTTGTTTGAGGAACAGGTCACATCTGTGAAATATAGTATACTATGTATCTAATGTCTCCCCCCACCCCCCCCCCCCCCAAAAAAAAAAAACTTGAACATCCTCTGACTTGTCATCACGAACAGTGTTGGGCACTATCAGACAAATTGTCACCCCAACTCTCACATCAGACTCCAATGATAAGTTCTCAAAAAGAGCAGCGTGCTCTATTTCTGCGTGTTTCTGCAATGAGTCTTATAAACTTCATGCTGGTTCCACTGCAGCAATGTAGCAAAGGGAGCGATAAAGTTTCACGCTTTAAAATTAAATATTGGATAATCCTTTTGCCTCTTTCCAACAAAATTATTTAAAACTTTGATTTTGTGTTTACTTGCTTTCACCTTCGTTTTGAGTTGAATTGTGTTTGGAGTTCTGACACAGTTCAGTTTCAGAAAGACAAAAATAGAGGATATCAGAAGCCGGTCCAATGCTTTTTTTTCCCACACCGCCACAAATACTCTGTATTTGGGAAAGCGTGATTCACAGGATTCATACCTGAGCAAGATGGCTTCCAGACATCTCTTTCGTTGATCTGGTTGGTTCAGCGGCAGATGCTCTTTAATCGTTTTTTTTTTCCTCCCCCACAGAGGAAAGCAAGGAGTCGGGTCAGAGCAGGCCTCGAAAGATGTTAAGTCTGACAAGGATGGTAAATCAGCTGCACCAGCGCTCCTGCCTAAAGCGTCGTGCAGTGGCGTAATCCTGTGTGAATCAATGCGTAGAGGCTAGGACTGTGTTGCACCTCTGGCAACGGCGTGGTTTGAGCTCCCTGGTGCTGGCTCTGTCAAGCTCCCACCAATGGATGTTCCTACTGGGATTGGCTCAACAGTGTCTGAGGGAGACAAAAAAAAAGACAAGATTGCTTTTTTTTTTTTTAACATCATGTATCAAGAGCCATCGTTCATGACAGTGGTGTGCAAAGCTTACAAGCATCGCCTAAGACCTTCTCAACTAAGGTTTCTGTGCAGATAAAAAGGGTTGTTTTCCCAAATGTATTTGCTGTTCTGCGGTGGATTGGCAACGCCACTTGCATATATTATTATAGCATATCATATTAGCACATGGTTGCTGTTGTGAATAATAAAAGAAATCACAAGGCTGGCGGCGATAATTTGTCATTTCCTGTATCACATTGTGATGGTGATATCAAAGACAAGAGTTCAGTCAAAGAGCTCGGGTTTCTGCTCTCCTATGTCATTCAGTGATTACATGTCAACCCTCTGTTCGACTCTGCTCTGAGAGAATCTAATCTCTGGAAAACTAATTCTAATAACACTTCCTGTACTTGTCACCCATCTGGCCTCGAGGCTTTCCTCACTGGGCCCAACTCTTATCTCAGCTTCCTTATTGACCTTCTTGGCCACGCTCCGGAAAACCCCCGCAATCCAGCGACCCAGACCTTATTTCCCGAAAGGCTTTGAAGGACTTTGCCTCGCCATTCCACCATGGCTAAAATGAGCTCCGTGTAGGTAGCTGCACATCTCCTCCTCTAGCTGGTGACTAACTAAATGATAACCAACAAAGACAATAAAGAACAGTGTTTCAGGAGGGGGAGTGCAATCTTTACTCACGCACAAATTTAGGTTGCTATTAAGTGTTTGCACTACGCTCTACTGTTTCCTCAACTCTCTGGAATTTCATGAAGTAGATTGTACAGGAATTATTGCATACTTAATTATATAAACAATATCCAAGAAAACAAATTAATTGTGTGAATATAGGCTTTCAATGTACTCAAGCAGAGAGGATAATTTAAGTATTTAAGCGTACCGTCTATAAACTGTCATGTATCGTTCCATTTGTCTGTACGCCCGCTGAATATTTTTGAGAACCACTGTTCTACTTTCCACTTAGAGTATTGCTGGGGACCTGGTGTTAAATTTGGGTGGAAATGTTTTTGTTTAATATAAACAAATGTTACATAAATGACAGAGCAGACTGTATCGGGCAGTAGAGGAAGTGAGTCACACAGAGAGGAAAGAGAACATAGTTTTTACCTCTGCTCTTATAAAAAGAGACAGGTAGACCGTCAAAATAAAGCTTTGCATTGATTTGGACAATTAAGATTCACCATTCAAAATTAATTTAATTGTTGTTGAAAGGAAAGCAAGGTTGTCTTTCTGATTGTAAATTTGAATCAACTCCTCTCTGAAGGACGTTTGACAAGCACAGAACATCATAACCTTCTTGATAGCAGGAATTATTCATAGGGTTTCTGTTTTTGACTACATTGGTTTACATAATAATCTGGCATCTGAGTATATTTTAAAATAAATCAATTAATATGCTAAATTATGCCGTGTTAACTCATCCACACCGTAAGAAGCAAAGGCTGCAAGATCGTTCAACTTGGGCTGCTCTGTGCACTCCTGAAACCCTGTCAGTTTGTGGATTAACAATCCGTAATCTGTATGATTACTTAAAAAGGGGTTGATTTGCAGAGGAGTTTTACCTGCATAATTTACGGAGATCAAGACCTTGATATTTTTCTGTTATCAATGTAGGATGGTTAAATGTTGTCGGATAAAATTGTGGAAGCATTCTCATGTGGGTGGTTGTCGAACTTGACCATTTACGGAACATTGCCATCTGTCAAATTTCTGCTTGCCTTTTCTTAGACATCATTGTTCATCTCAGCATATTTTGGTCCCTTAATATGAATTCTCAAACATCATATGAACAAGCATTCGTACGCAATGTGTCTCCAAGCTGAAACTCTCCGTCTGTATCCCATATGCATATCCCTACATCTCAGGTACATCAAACTGAAATGTGAAGCTTTGCCAACAGCCAAATCAGTCATCTTGACCATATACCTCGGTATTGCAATTCCCCCAGATATCCAATTAGAATCGTAACAGTTGAAATGCTGCATGTGGCTGTACCTGGAAAAAGAAGAGTATATCTGTAGTCTGCCTATACCTCTATCGCAAGCGGCCCATGCTGCCGTTTCTGAAGCCAGGGTTGTGAACTCAATCAGCTGCATGCTTATTGCTGTGACACCAAATATACTATGCCTCTGTCTGCCTGCCTCCATGTGCTATAGGTGCAGTGGTGGCTAGTTAAGCAAGCTGACAGGGTCACAGCACTGATAAGTCAACGGTGGCGAGCCAGTCTCACCACACACGGATTAGTTAAATGATACCATCTCCTTCTATATAAGGTTCCCTTTCCACACACAGAGTGGGTGTTGGATTTAGTTTGATGCATTTAGTTTGCTCGATTTAGTTTGGTAAAAATCTTTGTCATCTCTGTTGTGATTCGATTTCATGGTATGTGCATGCTGCTTTTAAATGTTGCATGTCATGTCATGCATTTTGACCCTCTTGCGTGTCATTTAATGCCTTCAACTTTCTCAGTCGCTAAACAAAAAAAGATTTATTCATAATTAGGAAAAGATGAGTTGGCTTAACCTCACTTCAGACAGGTGAACAAACTAAAGACAACACGTTAAATGCATCTGATGATAAAGTGATAATTGAATGTGGTAATTAGCCTGTCAGAAAGACCCCAGGGAGACTATAATCTAAGTAGAGGAGCAGTCAGTCAAATCAACACATTTAGGAGGCCAGCATTGGTGGAGGTGGCATCTGTGGCTGATAACTCTGCTGAGACTGATCTGTGAAATTGTGATGGTGAGGTGAGAATGAACTATAACCCAAATGCACAAAAGAACAGTATTCCTGAATAACCTTTTATGATAGCTCCATTTGATTTTTAATTACTTACCTACAGATGTCAGTTGGGTCAGAGATGACTTTTTGTTTCAAATATGAGAGGCGGATTCCTGAGTGAAAATGCTGCATTTGTTCGACCTATCCAACATTTTAGATGCTTCCGTGCTCCTCCTTGCTCTTTTTGTACTTGACATTTATTGCTCTATGACATTCAAACTGACAAGGGCGCATTGTAAATGTAATGTGATAGGCATTAAATTACACACCAGGAAAAAGAAGGGTACAATAGCCATCCATCCATTTTCTTGTAGACGAGACGATTGCAATCGTATCCTCCCCTACAGCTGCTTATCTGTCTGTTGGGTCACGGGTGTTGCTGCACTCAATCCCAGACACGTTGCCAGCGCATCATGGGGCCACACACAGAAACACAACCACTCACGCACACACTCATGCCTCCAGGCAATTTGAAGTGATCAATTCAAATATGCCTCAAGTTTTTGGTGGTGGCAGGAAGCAGGAGAACCCGGAGAAAACCCACGGAGAGAACATACAAAGTATGCACAGAGACACAAACCCCGAACCTTCTTGCTGTGAAACAACAGCCCTTAGTCAGGCTGCTATATTGTGTGATTCTTTTTGTTATTTGCAAATGCTGAATAAATGGCTTTGGCTTGGTTTCACAATTCAATCACTAATTGTGCTGCCCTGGAAGCGCATGAGTCTTAAGTTACATTGATTAATTACAAAGTAAATGTGATCAAACAGAAAATCTGAAAGGGGCAAAAATACAAGACCAGGATCTTTAAATATGGAAGAGCTGCACTGAAGCTCTTAATCAAATCATGACAAATATTACTGATGAACAGGAATCTTTATTTCCATCTATTTTTTTATTATTATTTTGAACCACAATCGAAAAAATTCCTTTATCATCTCAATTACAGCCCACAGCTGTTAACATAATTCTAGCATGTTTCTCAAAATCAGATTTCTACTGAAAAAAAAAAAATCCCAACGCCAGTCAGAGATGTGCAGACATGCTTTGGAAGAGATAAGTTAACGTACCGGCTGTTGGCATGACTCTGATTTCCAGACAGCTCCTTCATGCAATGACAGTGCTTAAAATTTAAAAGGTTTTCAATTTCATAGCTAGATATTCATGAACCATTTACTGACTCACACATTTCCTGTTCAAAGCAAATCAGCCTTTAGTGTAACATGATACTCATTGATGTGGTGCCTGATAACAGCCCACAAAGCATTGTAGTCAGATGATGTTCACTGAATGTTTTCATCACACTATAAATATTTCATCAGGGATACATAAAAGGATTCAGAGAATGTCAAATTACTGACGAAAAATAGCAGAACAAAAAAAACACAAACATTTTAGCATTTATTGGTGGGTGCATGCGTGCAGAGATACATTAAGTGAAATGACTTCTCTCATATTCTTTGGGCACAATTTTAATTGTTTATGCTTATAATTAATAGGTTTTCTTCAGTGAAAATACACTCCCTTGAAAGACTGCTATTTGAATAACAAGGTGAGTGGGGGGGATTTGGAAGAAATACAGACAGCAAAAAAAAACAAATGTCTGTGCCTGCCGAAGTGGAGCTGAGAAATTATTCCACAAAAGGCAGAATGAGAGAGATTGAGAGCTTAAAAGAGAAACAAACCGTTCCTGGATAATCGGATTTGTTTTGTGTGGTCGTTCCACCTGGCCTCCCTGCCTCTACCTCCCCTTCATTAAAAAAAAAAGAAGCTTACAATTAAAGCAGCACTGGCTGTAATCCTGGCCACTTCATCTCCCCTTTTCAATTGAGAAGAGAGTCTCGCGGGTCTCGGGTATGCAGGTGACCATGTCTGAGTCCCGGCTGCTAGAGGACCAGAGGGAATTGCCGCACATGGCGAGAGAACCATCAGTGTGTGTGTGTGTGGTGTGGCTGTGCCAGGATTAATTCTGAGGAGGCCTGGCTGCTGAGGCAGGCTGATAACACGGGTCAGCAGTTGCAAAGACACCTGGACCCTGAAGCCACGAGTGTCTCTCTGGAAAATGACCGTTAATGTAGTGGGAGCTGTGTTTATGTATCTCTCTGTGTGCACGTGTGTGCTCGCGGGGCTTAGGATGGGTTGTCACCTGCCTAGCCTGCAGAAGATGTCCAGAGATGGCTGAAAAGTGCAGACAGTCAATTATATGGAGAGGGGAACCATGGGTGAAATTAAAAGCCTGTTTCTGGCGATAAGTGGCAGCAATGAGAAGTCTTCACTATAAAAAGGTGTTATCTTGGGTTGTGTCAAAAATGTTCCAACTTGGAGAAACAAGAGGTGCATGAAAAAGTGGTGAAAATGTGTCCTTGTTTGATGCAAAATGCTGTAACGTTATTTTTGTGTAGAGAAATATAAAAATATCTGGAATATTTAACAACCTGCCTTCACTGATTTTATTTTCTACAAATAACACACCTGTCACAATTTGCAATATGGCAATAACAAATATAAGAAAATGACTGTACAACTTTATGCAATAAAGAAAATGGCTTTGCATTTTGCGTGTTTTGGTCTTCAAGCAGAATTGCTTATTTTCAGATCAAAGAAAAATTGATACATGCAAAAATTTGATAACAGAAAGGCAGTAACAAGTCAAAATGGGGCAAAGAATATCAAAACAAACTAAATTGGTCATTTTAACTTTGTAAATTCTAAGACAAGATCTTTGTTTACGCATAAAGGCACCACTTTTGTATTTGAGCCATCAAAAACATTATTATTATCTTTCTGTCTCTCTCAGCTTCAAATGTCAGTACGTTACTTTCACATTGTTCGCTGACCTTTCCAAATCCATCAACACGGCCAGCAGCACTAATAACCTGGATATGCACAGTCTCATACTGTGCTATACATATTTGAAATAATGAGCTGATTGCTATGCGATGAACTATTGCGTAAAAAGATGACATGCGCGCGACACGATAAACAGAAACCTGTGGGGAGATAAAAAGTGAGAAGGTGCCGCACCCAGGTCATTTTCCACTCTAATGAAAAGACTGATTGTCAGAGGTCTGCTATGCACAGACGTTTACAACTGTTTATTTCTCTGGTTTATCAAAAAAAAAAAACATTTACAGGACCAACCCGTGGGCTCTAGTAAAAAATAAAAAGACAATTCTTCCTGCCATCATAGCGAAACAAAAAAAAAAGACATCCTATGAGGCACAGACACTCAAATACAGAAAGAGAGCCGAGAAAGCTAAACCTACCAAGGAGTGTTTGAAGTCTTTTTCGTAAAATGGGTAGAGTCTAAGCTCCACTGTGCAAGAGCTCAAAGTTCACATTTCGAGGGGTTGAAAACAAGTTGGTGCTTTGGGCTTGAAGGAAGCGCCAGTATTGTTCTGAGAGATAAGGGCTCAGGACAATAAAGAAAGGTTGCCTGAGAGACCGGATGCTGAGCCCGGAGCTGTCTGGATTATCACAATGCAGTGGTGGATGGAAGGCGGAGGGGGGGGAGAAGATGAGAAGAGGCTGGCCTAGCATCTGTTAATGGAAGTTACAGGTCCGCGTGGAGGAGAGGCACTCAGACGAGTGACTTCCTGTATTGATTGACAGGTGTTTCAGGGATTACATCTTAACTTGATATTGATTCAGATCACTTTGTGTGAGGATTCAGGGGAATGGCACGAGTCTCAAGACGGCTGTTACATTTCCGCATTCTGGCTTCTTCATTTTAATTGTCACTGCCTATTTACTGTTGGTTTGCATGAAAAATCTAAACGGCAGCCAAAAATAATCCCGGTTTGTTTCTTTGATGACCGACTTGTGGCGTTGCTGTGAAGACCTCCTGTGAGACGCAGCAAAGAATTGTTTTTTTTTTTTACATAAAAATGTCAGATCTGAGAGGCAGCCATGTGTGCTGTAAACAATGCAGTGATTTTTATAGCTTTGCAGTAAGATTACTAAAGCCACAAAGTGTTGGTTGACACGTAAGCTTGATGAGAAGAAAATGGACCACTATTATGGCTCAGCCGCTCAAAGGGTGTAGCATGAACGGGAACGAGTTCCTACTCTAGTATCGAGTGCACAGAGGGTGTTCTGGCAGCTGCAACTACACTCTTGGCAAACGGTGTGAGTCGTTAATTGGAATTGACTTCGCTCCCTTCAGCCTTTTAAAAGAAGACAAAACAATTTGTGACGATTTGTCTGTGAATGATGGCGACATAATGACAGAGACAGCGACATGAATAAATTGCTCATGATTGTGATCACGCCTTTGCTGTCCCCTCTTAATGATTCTAAGGTAGAAAGTCACACAGAGAGCCGAATCATTGCACAAAGTCAAATTCTCTAAGCCTTTCTCGTTCACACTATGGGGGTCATGATGTCCGCTGCTCTTTCTGTTCTCTCGCTCTTCTGTTAACCGATTTATTTGGAGTCTCCAATCAAAGCGCAACGTCAAGTTTTAGTGTAAAATTAATTGTGGAAGTGCTCGAAGGGTTTCTTTTACTATTGCATCGTCTTCTGTGGTATTATAGCGGTTGTCGTTCGCTTGCTGAGTAACAAATGATACACTCTTCATGGACTAGTTATCCTTTAGTTGTATAGCAATATGGCTCAGTCTATTTAACATTCACCTGTTGGATAGCTACAAATATAGGCTCACGTTTATTTAGTTGTTTTTATTGGCCAGATTGAAGAAATCAGTTCTTATTTTGTATATTGTATTAAGCGTGATATTTGATCAAAAAATGTATTTGTTTCTTCTGATATGTGCTTCTGTGCCTTGCTTGGCATGTGCTGTAAGAAGAAACCAGTAATCATAAGACCCATGCAACGCTTCAACATTGTGCCTGCATAAAATCCCTTTGATAATGATTCAACCGCCTCACCCCCCACCCCCACCCCTGTTATGTGAAAACGCTTCATGGCCTGGACTTAAGCCTCTTATGGTCTGTGTTTGGCCCAATGGGTACTAATTGTATTAGCCGAATCGATAGAAATGCTCGACAGCATAAAGATGTCGAAGGTGTTCCCTTTGTAATCTAGTCTTGTCATCAAAATAACTAATTCTGCATAGGAATCCAATCATCGACCAAGATGATAATTAAATCAAAGTGCTTGCTTGTCCTGTCTATTGTATTATTCTTTTTTGCTCAAGTAAATGGCATTTCATATATTAATTTATTAATTAAAATTTTGAAATAGACCACAGGCAATTGCTCTGATAGAAAATGAATGTTCTACAACTGATTATCTTGCATTCATGACATCAATTGGGAAGGAGTTTTTATCCAGGGTAACTTCCATAATGAAAAAAAATCCCTTTGCTCCCCTTAAACCAGGAGAGAATTTCAGATAATACCAAATATAAAAGGCAGTTGGACTGTTGCTGAACGCTCCGTTAGAAAATATCCATTGGATAACCATAAACTCTCACTAGAAAGACCATTCTTTTGAAAAAGCTTGAGCATATTGAGTTGGAAGAGAGTGGCACAGGAACTAGTAGTTGCATGAAAATACACAGAATACATGGAGGTGTTTAAGTACTGGTAGAATATACCCATTTAGCTTAGAATATGAAAGGAATGTCATGCCTCAGGTATTCGGAAGACTGACAATGAAACAAGCATTATACACAAAAATGCATATTTGAAATACTGTAAATTCAGAAGCAAGTTCAGCTCTGTACTGCATTCTGGACCTGTCCAATACTGTGCTAGGGAAGTACACGAGTCTGACAGGCAGCTGTTAGCCTGTTTTTCTGATTTCAGCATAAAGCAAATAAAAAACATCCCACTGTTGTTTTATTTGTCACAAAGATAGAGATTCAGCTTCATTAAAATTATGTAAGATAGATTGATTGATAGATTGATAGACTTGTTCGTAGACCTCAAAAATGATCTTCGTCGACCCAAAGCACACAGCAAAGGAGTGGCTTTGGGATGTTTTTGAATGTCAAATATAAAAGGCTGTGGATTCTTATGTACATGTTATATTATCCTTCTTTATTTATTTTTTTATAAATGAGCAAAACAAATTAAAAAAGCTTTTTCTCACTTTTGTCATTATGGGGTATTGATTTCCTTTTAGAATATGACAGTAACATAACAAAACGTGGATTTAAACAGCTGTGCTGTGAATGCTTTCCAGGTGCTTTCTAGCCTTTCCTACTAGTTCAGTTTACTTTATACAACGAAGAGATCATGATACTTCCTCCACCTGCCAGGTGAATCATGGCAAGTTAAGAGACCACTTTAAAAAGCTATTTGTAATTACTTGTGTGCTCCACACAAGTTAAGTTCACCACAATAAGGTAACCTGACCAACAAAGCTACAAATTGAATCTTCACTTCACTGCTATGAGCCGTCTCCTGTAGTTTCAGAGAATGTATTAGCGACACTATACCACTGTGAATGCATCACATCTGCAAATTAAGTATCGGCACTTCATTTGCAGCAGAAGTCGTGTAAAAGGAGGTGATCTGACTAACCTCAGTGGTTTTCAACATGACCTTAAATCTGTCAAGGGCAAAGGAGAGCTTTTCAGTGCGGTAATGTCCTATCTGGCAGTGATGCCATTCAGCAAGGTAGAACTTGTTATTGAAGCTGAGGGCCAAACAGCCAATGGCAAATGACAAATAAATTGTTTTTCCTGTTAACATACAGTTATGAGCTGGGCTGTGTTTTTCATTCATTGAAGGTACTCTCAAAGGAGTGGCAATGAGATGAAAGCAAACCTCGAGATGAAAATAACCTTGCTTTATCTTCAAATCTAGTGACCTAGTGCTCCCCAAAATAGCATAAAACTGTTGTTTGCAGTACAACCGTCAAAGTCTCTCAATTGTTGTACGATTAATATTGTGCAAATAAATGTCAATGCCAGTGTAGAATGAAGGACGGTTGGCTAAACAACGTCTACAATAGCTGTGCCACCGTGTGAGTCTGAGTCACACAGCCGAATCGGATCTCACGCCAATGATCCATGAAATCTTCCTGACTCCTCAGCATAAGTGAAACTGGGAGAATAATTTTCAGCGTTTGAGGCGTGAGCACCAAGATGAATAGCCACACTGTAAGACTCGCATCTTTGACACACGATGGGAAGAAGAAACAAAGATGACAAAAAAAAACCCAGAGGCATGCTGAATGTCCCCATCTTTATTTCCACCAGTCTGACCTACCTAGTTTGGGCTCATTCATTTATTATCATTTTTATTTTATATGTTGCTGCTTATTCAGAATACTTCTTTAATCCCAAAGGGACATTCCTGAAATGTATATCTTTCATTTTGCGTCAACTGACTGCAATGTCATGAAATGTGCTATTACAAAGTCTTGGTTGTGGAAAACCTAAATATTCATTCTTAAAACAATGCTGTACATAATATTCATAATAGATTTCTTTCTTTTTTTTTTACTTAAACTTCTACTTAGAACTTAAGTTTAAGAAAAAGTAAAGTTTATTTTATTTTAAACTCATCGTAGGAAGGCTTTGTAGTACTTTGCTTGTCATATACAGATGTATCTATACCAAGAGCCGGGCTCTTTAATGTCAAAATTGACTTTCTTGTAATAGATTCTGATTAAAATCTTTTTTTTGTTTTTGTTTTTTTGAAAACACAACATACATTCTGTTGGTGCGGTGGAAAATGTTCTTCCTCATTTGTTATCAGTTCATTCAAAAGCTTTAGGCACTGACAGAGCTGTGCATCAGCAGAACACTCACTCTGACCTTCCCTGCTGTTGAGCCCATTACGCTTCAATTAATGACTGAATCCTGCTGTGACCAGAAGGAACAGCTGCTGGACCCACATGGTGGTAATTCGATGAGACCACAGGGATGCAAAACTTGATCCCCCAATCAGACACACCGAAGCACGGGGGGATACAAATTTGCTCTGCTGTATTGGGTCTTGAGGAGTGGGAGCCATGACCTGGACACCATGAGGCTCGCACAAGTGTGCAAAATTCATACAGGAAAAAATAAATGTGCTGAGCGTCGCCATATGGGTAATTCAATCCCAGATGCGACAAAAATAAAATCTGATTAGTGGCTATCCTCTCTGCTAATGGATACTCAAGAGTTTATGGGAAACCATTGCAGAGGGTTTTTTTTTGTTTTATAACCATTTAGGTCAGTGATTATGGTGTCATATTCTCAGTGCGCTGTCCTATGTTTTACCAACATAACATGTACTGCCAAATATTTTAATCATATAAACAGATGCCTGTTGTAAAATTATATGGTCATTATTATCTATAATGGAGATAAAATATTCAGTGTATGTCTGAAAAGCTACTTTGGACACAGGTGGGTGTTACGGTTGTGGTTGCACGGTGGGTGCCTCACAGCAAGGGATGTCTTGGGTTCAAATCTAGCTGAGAACATGGGACTTTGAGTGGAGTCCTCTCTTTGTTTGTGTGTGTGTTCCCTCTTGGTTCTTCTGCTTTCATCAGCTCCAAGCATAGGGGTGAATTGGTGACTATAAATTAGCCATGGGTGTGAATGTGAATGTGTCTATAATAAACTGCCCACTGGGTGTAGCCTGCTTCTCTCCAAAAGTCAGATGGGATATCAAGGGATATCCTCTAGCCACCCTGGATCCTCTCAGGGGTTACAGAAATAAGAAAAAACTAAATAAACAGGCAGATTATTAGTATTATTATATGTGGATGAATCTCTGAAATTTTGAAATCTAAATACGGGACGGATCAGGATTTTTTACGTCAACTACAATCAGTGTGCAACAACCCATCTGTAATTGACCCAATCATACTAGAGATGACCTACGCAAGAGAGTGAGAAATAAGAGGTGAGAATCAAGGATCTTTCTTCATATTGACCAACATAATATTTCATAGCATCAACACTTAAGAGATTAATTAATGAACATGAAAAATGTGACACAATGTGTTTGTGCAGATCACGTTTCCCAAAGGCCTCTAACAATGCCTACACTTCACCTGTAGCTACACCAGGAGTCTTGGAAGGCGTAATTACGCTGGGACTTGCCATGCAGCCTGAGACAGTGCAGTTGATCGGATTGAATCTCACCTTGATTTGACCTCTTGGACCTGATCTGGCTGAAGCAACTGAAACAAAGTATCTACAAAGAACAATGCATTAGTTAATCAACTGATATATACTCCAGATAAAAGTGTCCTGATCCCATTAGAACTAGAAACAGCTATCCACTCTCTACTGGCAGTTTAACTGTTGCAAAGAATACATTGGAGCATCCGACGGAGGCAGTATCCTTCATGACGGTTATTAATGAGCAACTTTTTTTGAACGTGGGCTCAGCAGAACGTGTGCAGACAGATGCAGAGACGTTATCGGTGTTGTCCTACATATAAGTGAAAAATATAGTTCTTGGCTGTACATTAACACTTATTTGTCCCTGCTTGTATGCATATTTCCAGAGCTACCAAATATTGCCATCAGGAAAGAGAATAGTACCGTGAGGACAAATCCACATATTTATCCTCTTAGCAAATACCCATAAATTATCAGAGCTGTTGTTTAATGAAAAGCTTTTTCCAGTAAACCACGCCATTGCTATTGGCTTAAGTGAACAAATGCTCTGATTTATTTTACTGTCAACACGTGTGCAAATTAAGAAGAGAAAGTACACTACTCTTTGAAAAGTCATTTGTTTATTTCGGTTTACGGAAAAGGAATTCAAACTGACTTTGAATTCAGATAAAATAAATCGGATAAAATAAATAAACAAATAAATAATGTTGAGGGAGGCACCAAAGCAGCACAAGAATGCCTTCTACATCTGTATGAGCCGACCGGAAGCATGATGCAATCAGAGGAACCGTATAAAGTAAATCGTCAACAACAAAAGCCAGTTTTACAAAATAAATATTTCAGATATAAATGGTTTCTTTGATGCCCTGACTGCAAAAATGCTCCCATGCCCTGCGCCTCCAGCACGGGTCAGGTGGACGTGAATAACATGACTTCAGATCACCTCAGACTGCAGATGGAAATGTGAGGGCAGAAAAGTAAAATATGCATCTAAGACTTTAAATCTGACTCAACAGATGGTGAAGATAATGCAAAATGTAGAAACTATGAAACATTTTCTGCATTCGATGAGGATCTTCTGAGCTATGCTTTCTTCGAGCGAGAGGCAGTCGATTGATCTCTGGAGCACTCCCAAGAATAAAGAGTTGCATAAATCTAATCGTGTGCAGACAAAGGCACGATTAAGGCTTTGTGCCTGTTGGAATGACACAAATGATTTAGTCTTTGTGCCAGACAAAAGCAATGGGACCAACGCATGCCTTGCATGTTTGACATTTACTTTAGATGCAAAGGCCATCAATTTACTTTAGTTTGCTTATTGTTTTTTGGTGGGTTTTTTTTTTTTTTTTTGTATTTAATGAACTTCCTCCAGTGATAAAATAAGCAATTATTTTTGTTGATCTTTGGTTTGTTTGAACTTTATAGAATTATGTGTGCAGTCCTGCCTCACTATGCTTATGAGCTTATGATTTGTGAAAACAATATTCAATATTTGTTGCACGGGGCAGATTTTTAACCAGTATGAAGCCTTAATCTTCCTTTATTCAGTGTTTATTTTTTTTTGTATTTTAACGATTCATTTCTGCAAAGAAAAAATAGATGCAGAAATTCTCATGTATGCCTTAATAAATGGGGAGGGGATCTCTAACATCAGAATTAGGTACCATTCAAGCCGGTTTAATGAGTGTAATGGCTTTAGACGCGAAGAGACTGCCACTGTGTATTTAAGTGGAAGTGAAGAGTATCATTGTGCTAGTGATTACCCAGGTAACATGCACTGTAATTTATGCATTAAGCTCTGGAGAGTCCCATTGGGGGAGGGGGGGGGGGGGGGGGGGGGGGAGTGGAGGAGGTGCAGTCAACTGACAGGAAAACGTATAAAAGAGTTAGTCCTCAAATACTGTTGTGCTAAATTTGTCTAACCAGGGCATCTTTGACATTTCCCTTCCTCCAGTAAATGTAATTTGGATCCAATTGGAGGTGGTGAGTCACTTACAAAGTTTTTGTATTGTTTTGATATATTTTGACGCATGTGTGAAGTTATGGGAGCTGCTATGAGGAGTTGGAGTCAGCTGAAGCATGAGCTTCCGGATAACTAGCTAACTCGGAGAACTGACAGACAGCAAGTCAATGGGGATTTCCACAGAAATAATTTGCTGTGCATGCAGTACGTTACAGGCGGGCATTCATGACAGTGGGTTGATGCATGAATCATTAAATTGGAGTTTTAGTGTCACATTCTTACCTGCAGGACAGCTCGGGTGGAGGGAAAACAAATTCTGAATTCACCATTTGGAAATCAAAAGAATTGTAATTTTCTCATGTAACAATATGCACTTCTGCAGACATGACAGTGATTCATGATCATATCTTGTACTGCATGTATTTAGATATTTAATAAGACTGCGATGGTTACTGTTATTATTAATGTATGTTTACTCACATTGTATTCTCATTTCTGAACATACCAAACAGCATTCTGTTCTTATTTTACAAATTTTAGTATGCACCTTTATTAAATTTCCTAGCAAACTTCTCTGACAAAAGGCGAATACTGGGAAAGATGGCTTTCAACAGTAGTTACAGCACACAGTAATAATCATAATAATAACTTATATGACGTCCATGTATTTAACTAACTTGCATGTGTGTCAAATATAAGATTGAGTCTTTCTAGTTATGTTGTGCAAGGTTAATGCTTTGGCTAATAACTTATATAATGGGCAGCACGGTGGTGCATTGGTGGCGCTGTTGCCTCACAGCACACAGGTTACAGGTTTGAATCCAGCTTAGGGCCTTTCTGTGAGCAGTTTTTGTGTTGTCCCTGTGTCTGCGTGGATTCTCTGATCTGAAAATTATCTTTTTAAATGTGGCATTTTTTAATGATGTAATATCATGTCAGTAATGTTTATATTCCACCAGATATTACTTATTTACTTATTGTATTTATTGCGTAATGCCATTCAACTATTTTGCCCTTCTTTTATTCATGTTTACTCAATGCAAATCAGCATATTCACACCTGAGTATCAGCCATACTGTCTTATTTTAATATATGTGGAAAGTTGGATGAAAACAAAAATAAAATCAATCTTCAATATGTATGCACCTGTATGTGTCTGCATTTAACGCATCAGTAAAATATGTTCTTTCACTTGGCTGCATTTGATTTTAAATTCTGTTCCTTATTAGCTCTCGGAGAGATCATTATAAATTATGAAAAGGGCGTCGTTATGTTTAACTTAATTCCCATGTCCTGGCTACATATATAATATTTTTGAGATTGCACCTCATATTTTTAGTTAATGTTGAATTTGATTATTACTGTGTAAACTGCAGTGCGCTGACAATAGTGATAAGCTCCACAAAGAAATACAGCCCTGCAGATTGGAGTTGCTCTACCATCAAAGGCAAAGCAGAATGCTCTTTCACGATTTCAAAAATAAAGATCAGCTCCAGTTAAGCAAAACATTGGAGGATCTGCGCACGCTGGTATCCGGATGACAGAGCTGTATAATCATGCAATTAAACAGAGAGAGTAGCTGGCATTCATTAAACAGGAGCCTATCTAAGAATAACGCTGCTATATGGTTCATAAAACCCAGATTAGCTGTTTCCCTCTTTGTGAAATATCTTCTTGAGCAGCTTTTTCCAAATATAATCAGACATGAGGAACATGTGTTATTTATTATTAGAATATACATATATTATTTAAACAGACCATAATTTACTACATTCTATTCTTTTATTTACAGAGCAAGCATCAGATTTTCAGTTCTCATCAGTGAAATTGTGATGTGGATTCAACAAATGTCAACAACAATATCGTTCCGTCTCTTAGCTGAGCTTTAAATGTCAGCCCGCGTTTGTCTCCGCTGACACAGATAACCATGTGTGACACATGTTATCTTATCTGATTCTTCTCCCACTGACTGGTCAAATAATTCTGCAACTTGCATGAACTGTCTTCAATTCAAAACAGCTTGGGACCATTCACATGTTGTGCCATGCACATTAATATGAGCAATGGCACCAACAGAATTCATCCAAACAATCCAAAATGCTCCATTTACCTCTAATTACCCAAATTGCATTGCACAGTGGAAAAAGTAATTAATCATTAACTGCTCACCCTTCCCTCAACCACTACTGTACGTGTGCAAATCTTACTCAGGCCCTGATGCACAGTCAAGCTGGATCATGTTTTACATGTAGTTTTAATATTCTAGTTAAGATGTATGAAATTTTAAATAATTCTCTGCTATCCAAAGTAGGCTATATTCAGAAATATGCTGATAAGAGAAGTACAGTCCCGCTGAATGAATGCACATTCAGGCAGCAGCAGGAAACGTATTTGAGGAGATATCACTAAAAGTAGTCTTTCATTCTAACTGTCATAATTAAATGCCACTCTATGATAGAACTCCACTAGGACTGCAGTCAAAAAACATTTAAAAAATAATATGTAACCTTCCATACTTTAAACTCTAATTGTTGATCTATCTATTCCTTATAAGACATTGACTGCTCACACTGTGACGCCATATGGCAATCTCATTTTTCAGTTCTAGCTCTTATCTGATTGATAAAAAAAGGAAAGAGAAAGGAATGGAGGTGTGGGGCTCTGGAAGAATGACTTTATCGAACATTGATTCTCCATTGAAGACACTGGCCGACACGCGAACAAAAGGGACATCACCGTGGCAAAATCCAATCCAATATTTTCAAGGTTGACAGGTTGTCAGTCACTGGTCGACACTTGTGTTTAGTTCTGGTGGAAAGCTGTTTTAAGACTTTGGCAGAGAGCAAAGTGAAACACTGCCAATGAAAATCGTGAGAAGAAGAATGCGATAAAACCGAAAGGGACTGGTCTCCTTCTGGTCCGCTATCTTCATGGCACCCATTTTTGAGAGCAACAAACTTTTTGCAGTATTCCATAATGTTGGTTCCTTGCAACAGCGAGTACAGGAGGGGGGCTGTTTCTGCACTGTTATAGTAACGAAATGCTTATATAACACATAACACGTTTATAGCATCTTTGATATTGGCTATTACTGCCACCAACAAGTTAATTTCAGGATTCAGAAGCACAAAAGTATTCAAGCCGGATTTTCTGAAAAACATTTTATTTTGCTACATCCATCTATTTTCGGTTCATGCCAACATTGCAAGCCAACACATTCCTTTAAAAACTGCCACCAGACGCCACCCTAGGCTAGCATCCAACACCAAAAACCATTGAGGCTGATCTCCCATGAGAAGAGGGGAGAGAGGAGGCATTGAGGCCACTGTTCGTCGAAACTCCTCTCAAGTTGTTGGAAGGTTGCAGCATGAGCCACAAAATGTTGAATATGGTCCAGATCACAGTATCACTGCACAAATTCTCCATAGTTTGTGAATATGGTGGTGGTCAAGAGATTTCAGTGAATGAATGGACGGTTATCTTCATCGGCAGCAAATCAGGAAACCAATAAGCTATTTGAGTGCTACATATTTCTTAGTGGTTACATTTTAAAGTCAGAATAAACACGCCTATACCTCGACAGAACCTTGCAGCACGGTACCACATTGGTACCACAGTGCTGGCTTTGTGTATGAATTCAGAGGAAGTGCATTTCAGCCAAACGCTGAACTGCAGCTCTTCCTCTGCCAATAACAGACAGTGCAGAGAGAAAGAGACTACATTTAAACCGCTTTTTATTTAATAGTTCAACCTCACACTCTGAGAAGTAGCTGCCTAAAAGTCCACTACCCACATACTTAGTGCTCAAAAACATATCCAACACTGCAAGATAGTTAGAGTTGCAGATTTGCATACTGAAAAACAATGGATTATTGGCTTTAACTTTGTCATTTTCTCTGGAATTTTTTTTGTACATTATGAAATATACCCTTCTGCAGTGCAAAGAAGTTCATATCTTTCTTCAAAAAAAAATCTGCCTCGACATTTTCCCGGGGAATACAGCAACAGACTTTACATCAATGGCTTTGATTTATATTGCATTCAGTTGAGAATAGAGAATTCCTAAAGTCAAACTGAAGCCTTCTTCCAACTCCTTATGAAAGAACAGGGAAGTACAGCGCTACAATGAAAGCAGTTGACAGTATATGTGAATCCACACAAAATGATTCAACTTCCTGGTTCAATAAAGTGTCAATCCTTGTCTCCCGCCTCCAGTAAAAGACTGGGTGGGTGTATTGGAATTAATGTGCTTAGCATTTCATGCAGTGGCATTTATTCTGAATATGGCTTTAAGAAACTTGTTACTTTACTTTACTTTACAGAAAAACCTAACAACTCATTGTCAAAACTCCAATAAGTTTAACTTTATTAAGACATCAAAAAACCAAACACAGATATATTGAGCGTATTTTTTCTTTTAATGTTTAAAAGCACACAAGATGCCTTTTTCTATAAATATGTCACAATATAATATAACACCTGTGGTATATCAAATACTGATATAACATGATTGTTGTGCAGGCACATCATATGCTGGTCGCAATAAAAGGCCATTCAAAAACATACAATTTGATTACACGAAATAATACCACAGATGGCTGAAGCTTTGCGTGTGCGGAGTGTGTAATCGACATGCTGGCTGCAGAATGTCTATCAGAGCTTTTGCACGTGAACTGAATGTTCATTTCACCACCATCAGCCATATCCAATGCTGTTTCAGCAAATTTGGCAGTACATCCAAACTCCCTCCAAAACCACACATCACGAGTAACCAAACCAGCCCAGGGCCTCTACATCTGGCTTCTTTATTTTTGTTATCGTCTGAGACCAGCCATCCAGACAGCTGACGCAGTACTTTGCACAACAAACCAATTTCTGCTCAAACCTTCTCAGGGAAATTCATCTGCGTGCTGAATGCTGATCATCCTCAACGCCTGACCAGAGTTCATGACCATAAGAATCTTGTAAGGGCAAAAGCTCAACTTCAATGGCATCTGTGTTCTCTTCACGGATCAATCCCACTTTACATTGTATTGGACAGATGGTGGATGATGTGTAGGGCGTCTTGTGCGCAAGCGGTTTACTGATGTCAATGCTGTGAACACAGTTGTCCTACAGTTGCTCTAGGGTGGACAGGCATATGCTTTGTGCTTTGATAGTGCAGTCGATACCATGACATGATCCCGAGGCCCACTGCCATGTCAATTATCGACCATCACCTCATGTGGGTAGATGATTGACATGGCAATTCATCAAAGATTGAAATCTTTCACTGGTTCCAGGACCCTGTACATTCTCCAGACATGTGAGACCCTGTCAAGTCA
>NW_027180496.1:0-113547 GCF_040956055.1 Brachionichthys hirsutus
ACAACTTGCTTCGTCATGTCAGTTAGAGGGGATTTTTTATTCTTTTTGCCATTAACCGTAGATTTAGATTTTTATCAGGATACATTTTTCTATTTTCTCAATTTGTCATTTAAGTAAATTTGAACCATTAAAATTTCAATCAGAAGCTCTGCTTTCACCTTATTAAGCTAAGGTTAGCAATTAGAATAATTAGCTATACTGCATGAGTAGGTCTGGAGTGACAGAGAAGTATGTCAGAGTAGTTCAGGACATGTATGACAGTCGTACAACAGCAGTGAAGTGTGTTGTAGGAGTAACAGGGGAGTTTAGTGTAGAGGTGGGATGCACCAGGGATCAGCTCTGAGCCCCTTTTTGTTTGCCATGGTGATGGATAGTCTAACAGATGAGCTGAAACAGGAAGCTCTTTGGAATATGATGTTTGCAGATGACATTGTGATCTGCAGTGAGAGCAGGTAGAGGAGAATTTAGAGAAGTGGAGGTCTCCTCTGGAAAAGGGAGGAATGAAGGTGAGCAGGAGTAAAACAGAGTACATGTGTGTAAATGAGACGGTCCCAGGGGGGACAGTGAAGTTACAAGGAATAGACGTAAAGAACCAGTGTAATTAGGTTATACACTTTTAACATCAAATTAGACTTTAGATCAGATTTTGATGCAGATTCCACATCGGAGAAGAAATATGATTTATCACAGAAACTTCATGAAATCCTTGACCAATATAGTCACATATTGTGTTGCCGTGTTATTTGTGGATGAAGCATCACCACTGTGGTTTATAGTTTTCAGTAATGTGTCATGGAACGTTACAATAACACACTGTGTGTACCTGACCTTTAGAAAGAGCCTCTTTGTTCCTTCAGTTTAGCTCTGCCCCTGACTTTAGTATATTGCTTTCAAGTGAAACTCCATCATCTTCACATTGAGTCAACCCACACACCATTATTGCTGTGGCTGAAAATACTAGCATGGCACTGGAAACAGTAATGACACATCCCCTAGCTGGCTGCTGATATCTGGCCTTCAAGCGCTGCTGCTGTGCACACAGCCAATGTAAAAATAATGGACTCAAACCAAACATGCTTTCAAAAAGACATATGAACTGTCTGAGGGCATTTGCATTTACACAACACCAGAGACGAACCAGAGCAGCCCCTGAACCAGCGAGCATACAGAGAGTAGCCTTCATGCTGTCAGTCAGCCCCTGGCATCCGCTGACTCAGATCAGGAGCGCTCTGTCCTTAACCATCGGTGACAGGCCTGAGACTAAGTTGTCCATAATACTCCTCAGATAACATGTGATCCTAATGTAAAGAGGCATTCATTAAAGTGCTCAGTCGGTGATGTGCAAAGAAGACTCTCACTAGATATACCAGTACAGTATATATATATGATGTGTGTTTTAGTATGTTTATATGTTATTGTAAATTAGTGTTTTTCTGAAAGTTTTCATTGCAATATTAAATATTTATTTTAAATGATGTATATGGAATATCTATCTCTTCATGCAAATAAAACAAATTGCATAATATTTGGGAACTGATCTCCAAACTTGCATAGAAATAAATGATGCCGAAATTGAAACAGTGCTTGAAACAAAATTTTTAGGGGTCATAATAGACAATAAGTTAAGATGGAAATCACATATAAATCACATAAAAGTTAAAATGGCAAAATCCTTTGCAATATTACAAAATCTTGTTTGCTCTAAAGCCCTATACACATTATATTACTCACTTGTTGCCCCATACAAGACCTACTGTGTAGAGATCTGGGGAAATACATATAAGACTAATATTAATCCAATTTTCCTATTGCAAAAGAAAGCCATACAAATTATAAGTAAAAAAACTTTTCATCCCATTGAGTGTCAGCCATTTTCAGCTCAGCTTTATGCTAAATACCCGAGTTTTTGCTCATTTTGCCTGATAGTCCAAAAACCACAGAATATTCTTTACTATAACTATGCAAACACCAACACCTTCCAAATTAAAGAATCTTCTTTCATCAGGAAAAAAAGTGTGTTCCTACGATTTTTCTTTCCAGAGTCATTGGCCGGTGAAGAGAGGCAGATTTCAATGTCAGGGTTGGCAGTGAATGTTTGGTTTATAAAATGTCTTTAGACATTAATGCCACTGAATGAGTTAAACATCCTCAAGTTTAACGAAGAAGAAGGAACGATGAACAAATTGTTGGAACCGCGGATAACTAGGGGTTTAGTGTACATGTACAAGTCGCACCTGAGTATAAGTTGCAGGACCAGGCAAACTGAGAAAGAAGTGCGAACTTATAGTCCAGAAAATACTGTATACTGCATGCTGTATATAATGTACTGTATATACAATTTAACTATGGTGAATACGGTCACACATAGAATAAAATTTCCATTTGGAATAAAAGAAACTCCATTACAGGGAAAATTATAGATTTATTAACATGCTTATGTACAGAAGTACTGGAATGAAGAGAAGTACTTTTACTCTTGCTAAAAAGTTTCAAGTCATTTATACATTGAGTGTATAGGTGTGTGTGTGTGAGTGGCTGTCTGTCTGTGTGGCCCCGCGATGCACCAAGGATGCGTTCGAGGTTACCCCGCCTCAAGCTGGGATTTTCTTGCCGCGATCCGCAAAGCAGAAAAGTGGCAAAAAAATGGATGGAAAGTTACCATTTGGTTTAAATGCTTTGATTTTCTTTCAAATAATTTATACCAAACAGGAAAATGTGGTGAAGTAGAGTATGTATAGTATTTGCTTTGAAATGTAGTTGAGTAGAACATAAAACTGAACTACCTCTGAAGTGTACTCATGTACAGCTGGCACTTCACCACAGAGACGATGTAGACTGACCTGGTTTCAAGGTTGGTGTGAATTGTGGCTTCTCCCCGTCCTCACTGTTCCGCCTCTTCTCTCCATACAGAGTACACCTCTGTCTGCGCAGCTCCTCCTCTCTTTCTTTGGCCTCCCTGATGTCCTTCTCCACTTCTGGCTGAAGAGCCAGGGCTGGTCGCAGCTTGTAGAAGGGGTTTTGTTTGAGGATGGGAGATTCAAGTGTTGGTTTTCCTTCCCAGTTTTTTCTCCCACCCTGCACAGCTGATGTATTAGTACAGATGGAGTCCATGCTTCTGTTCAGGCACAAGCTTTTGTCTGGTTTTGGGGGGTGTAATGAACTTGTTTTGCCTTGAGAACTGATTGTGGGGCTTTTTATTCTTAAGCTTTCAAGACCTTTCTCAATTTCAGAGGTTGATTTGTGCAACCTGAGGGAGTGTGATCTGGAAATTGTCCGGCTTTTGAGCGAAAACATTTCTAGGCTATGTGTACGCGCTAGCACGGTTGGGTAAATGTGGCCTCTTGCCATTGTGGTAGGGGATTTCCTGTGTCTTGTTGGATGCTCTGTGTTATCCTGCTGGAAAGCCTCAAACAGCAGTTTGGTCTCCCTTAATTGCCGGACTTCACCTTTGCTGTACACCCCTGGGATTTTCCCTAGATTGACTAGCACCAGTTCTCTCTGAATCTCCTGGCTTATTTCCTTTTGCATCTTCCGCTCTGAGAACTGCCAGTCACTGCGCTGGCATGTCTCTGTAACCTTGTTAGTAGGTGGCTCAAGCGAAATATTGATTTTAAAGGGAATCTCTAGGACATCTGGATTCTCTGCAAGGTTAAAGAAACCACCAGCTCTTTGCAGGTTCTGCTTCTCCTGGGCTGCCTCAACGATTTGCCTTTCAATAGTGGTCTCAGCAGCTGAAAATCTGTGTTGGATGGATGCAAAAGGAGTTTGGATGGAAGGTGTTTGTTGGATGACTGGAGACGCATCTGCAGCCTCCCACATGGTATTTTGATCGTCATCAGAATCGCCCATCTCCGTTCTTCCACTTATGTACTGCTCAGACTCTACAGGCTCCGTCAATGAACATGCACTTCCTTTTGTGTTCTTTTGTGCATCTTTACTCTCATTCTTTCCTTTCGCTTCTCTCCCCATCAGGTTTGCCCTTGCTCCATTATCTTTATCATCATCATCATCATCATCATCAACAATAACATTTTGCAAACTACTATCCCCCTTCTCATTGACACCCGTTATATTCCTCTTTCTTGGTTTCAAATCCTCTTCATCCGTTTCAAGAACACACTTATTCTCATCTCTCCTCTCTTGGACATCCTGCTGGGAGTTGTGCGTGTTCTCTGGTGTACACTCATCCTGTCGTAGTTGTACCTGCTGCAGACGCTGAAGCAGGTGCTCTCCTTGCTGGATATCAGACGCTATTCTCCGACCTTCATCTCTCTGCGGTCCTTTAAACACTCTCTCGTCAAAGTCTTCAGAAACGGGGAGTTGGGGCATTTGTAATTTGACGGTACCACTCTCTCTCCTCTCCCAGTCGCACTTTGTGACATTGTAGTTAAAAGATCTCATGTCAATGTCTTCATTGTTCCCTGGGATCTCTGGCGACTGGGGCCGATTGACTTCTGCCCAGTTTTGGTTATGCTTGCAAAGCTCCGGTGGCCCCCAGGTCTCCAAGTCATCCTCATTTACACTTAGACTAGACAATTCTGGGGAACTGGCCTCCATGCTATCGTAGTCAAAATTGTCTGTGGTTAGTTTTGAATGATCGTCATCAAGGCCACAAAAGTCTCCCTGCTTGTCAATGCATGTCTCATTGTCTTCAGTGCTTGAAGGTTCCTGTTGAGGATAGTCTCTCAAGTCTTCTTGTCCTTCCCTCAAAATGACAGTATCATCAAGCTCCACAATTGAACAATCTCCTGTTCTATTCTCTTGATGTGGATCATTACATGATTCCTTCACAGTACCTGTGCCCTCCATGGATTCTTGATCTTGACCATGCAATAGAGAGAAGTCCTCGTCTTTGCAAAAACATTCAATATGTGTACATCCCTCAGAAATCTGTGCTCTACTTGCGATCACTTCATCCACCTTTTTGTGTGCTGCCAGTAGCTGCCTCTCTCTACGATGCCAGTCTAAGCCACTTGGATTACCTTTAGCCCATGTGGCGTCAGCTGCCAAATTTACAAGGGTCACACTGGGATTATTCACCATTGCCTCTGTGCTGCTCTCAGCTGGCAGAGAGGGAGCCATGAAGGAAGGAGATAGCGGTGGGATGACCTCATCTGCCCCCTCATTGTTCATCATGCAGTGGTATCTGGTGATCAGGGCAGGAGGCGTGACTGCGGTTTTGTCTTGGGGATTCTCAGCAAGAGTCGCCAATAGGCTGTTTGTGTTGGCTTCTGTCTTCATCTACAGACCACTGATATCCTGAGAGACCAGACCTTGTGAGCTGGGGCTGGGGCATTCAGTTTCGGTCTTATTTATGACTTTTCTCCCTGACTTTGTCCGTTACCGGGTTGCAGGTCATGCTGGAGCCTATCCCAGCAGTCAACGGGCGAGAGGCGGGATACACGGGTGGTGGGAGGAGGTCAGAGAACTTGGATAGAACCCACGCAGACACGGGGAGAACATGCAAACTCCTCACAGAGAGGCCGCATGTTGGATTTGAACATGTGACCTTCTCGCTGTGAGGCAGCAGCGCTATCACTGCCACTAACAACATCTGCAGGGGTGTCAAACTCATTTTCTCCAAGGGCCTCATTAGCATTATGTTTGCCCTCCAAAGGCCAAATGTAAACCGTAAATGAGTAACAAAAATGTAACTAAATGTAATGTCATTTAATGTAAAATAAATGTAACTACTCCTTAACATGCTGTTATATAACTTTTTATTTTTTTATTTAACTCTTTAGCCATCACAGTAATTACAATAAAATATTCAGTTTTGATATCACTTTTTTAAAAGGTTGTAACTTAAAAATTGTTAGAGATAAAGACATACTGTAAATGAGAACAATTATAAGTATGAACCAAAGTTTGTGATAGGAATAAATTAACACATCTAATAATGTAGAAAAGTTCCATTCAAATGCAATCATCATGCAGGAACAAAGATAATCGATAAAAAACCAAAGCAAAACCAAAAAGCCACCACCTTGTCTTGTCATGGACATGCGCAAACCAAAAAAACCAACCAAAGTGGGCAAGATAAAGAACATTCCCCGAGTCAATGCCACGGAAAAGACGTCACTTTCAGGATCAGCACTGGACAGCTCCATATGTAGCCGACTACCTATGGAGCTGTCCAGTGCTGATTCTGAGCACCATATGTAGCCGGGATCAACATATCAGCACATGCTGGAAAAAACTAAAAAGTTCAAATAACTTTCAATAGTCACCTCCAGCAGATTCTTAATTTCCTGACTGTAGCGTGTTGCTATTGTTATTGCCATGTTGCTGATTTTTTCCATTTGATCAGTTCACTACTTAAGTTACAAACATTGCATATTCAATTGTATAGTTGTAAAAATATATGGATAGATTATTGCTGTTATTATAACATAAATCCTTTCAATTGATCAGGTTAAGTAAACCACACTACTCCATCGATCAATCATCAAACTTATTCAAGTAAATAATATTAAATAATAAATAAAGACAAATATCATCCAACACAAGTTATGGTATTAATTTTGTTTGAAACTCTTTTGTCACAGTTGAGAGGGGTAGAGAACTGCAGTACAACCAACAAATGTGGGCTGTTACAACATTTTACAAAAACAAATGTCTGTACACAGCTCTCGGGGGTCACACAAAATGACTTGGAGGGCCACATTTGGCCGCCGGGCCTTGAGTTTGACACATGTGTCTTAATGTATGCAAATCTCTCAAGCAACAGGACACATTCATGAGCCATAATGAGCTTAACCTGTTTATTCCATCCTTCTGTGAGGTGACATTTTCACTATTAGCCTGAAGCTACTGTTAGAAAATACTTTAAGTGATATACAGACATATATAAATACTGTATTGTTGAAATACGTAACTGACAGAAAACATGCAGTTGCCATTAGTCAGCGTTTTGGTACAGATATTAAAATGGGTGATCGATCATTCTTCTAATGGCAAACAAATATAAAAGTTTTGTAGCTTTTGGCCTGACCTTGATCTGTACTGAGACTTTTATTGTTCTGTACTCGGATAAACATGAAGAATCATTTCCAGCACTCAAACATTCTAAGGTGCACGCAAACAAGAAAAATTGAAGGCAGAGACCCACCTGACTGGAGCGGTAATCTTCAGAGTGTGATAGTACTGACCTCAATGGAAATATGAATGATCCAGCTGATCGACTTAGCGCCTGCATCTTCCTGTCCTCTGTGTCATCTGATAATGCAAGATCCTCTTTTCTCCTCCTCTTCTTTATTTATCGGTGTGTGAGTGTGTGTGTGTGTTGGGGTGTGTGGACTAGGTTTGGATCTCAAAGAATATAGTGAACCTAACAGAACACGGTAATTAGATTGTGTTTTATAATCGTATATTTCACTTCCCATGCTCAGTGAATCACTTGTACATCAAATGACTGATAAAAACAATACAACGCTGAACCATATCTTAACTTTTGGAGGCCTGTTGCTGGTATTTTTGAAGATCCTACGTGTTTTGGACAAAAAAAAGCTGTTTGATTTCTAAAATAAGCCCAATTCATGAATAAGTTTTGTTTCTGAGCACAAATATTTGATCAGGACATCAGGACCAACACACACAAACAAGGACATACAAGTCATGCTTAAACTCAGGGGTAAAGAGTACACACTGCAGTCCTAGACCTAAAAAACGATCTCACATATTGATGGCCGAAACGCAAAACCTCCTATCTGCAAAATGATCCAGAAAAAGTAGTGGAAAACCTTCTCTGTACACTTTGCAAGGCATCAATACTGAGTCGGTATTGTTTACACATGATACAGTAATAAAGTCTAAAATCAGTGGATTGTGCATCAAGTATCCTTAAAACATAGCATTCTGCAAGAAAACAACACCTTTCTTTACTTTTCTCAAAAAAGAAGATTTTGCAGATAGGAGGTTTTGCGTTTTGGCCATCAATATATGATATTATGGCCAACAAGTACTCTTTTTATAAGCAGTGGGGGAAAAAAGTAAAATGATGAAAATAATAAAAAAGTGTTAATATTTTCATTGTCATGAAAATAAAAGTCCGCACATTGAATCATGAAATATATTGTAGCATTTGATGAAAACATTAAGTATTTTGGGTTGATAAGACTGGAAATGATCAGAAGGTAAAGAGAAATCTGAGATGAGCATCATCTACATGCCTGCAGGATGGCACCTAGGAATTCTCAGGTTTGTCCACTAGGGGGAAGAAGTGGATTTGAATTGTTTATGAGAAGTGGTGATGGTCACAGAAATGAGTAGATAATTATTAAAGCTTTGAATTCTTAGGGCCAAAAAACAAAATGACTCCAGATGGTCACATATTATCTCACATTTGTTATACTAAGCCTGATGAAAAGCACAGAGATAACAAATGAAAGGTTTAAGGCTGGCGAGGACAATCGCCAGATTCATTGTCTTACGTGATGGAGCAACACTGACAGGTCTCGCTCTTGGACGTGGCTCGTCCTTCAGCTGTAGTGGGTAAAGGTGAATTATGGAGCACCTTATCACCTTCCTCTCCCTGGATTTTAACTCCTGCTGCACCCTTTTCTTCCAGGGGAACGTCCTGAAACACTTCTGGAAATTTTGGAGACACTTCTTTCACCTGAGGCACAGCAGACGAACCAGGTCCCACAACCTGTTCTTCTCCATCATCACTGATGATTACTCGTTCTGCTGTGAGCATGCCTTCATAGTCCTCTCGGTCTTGATCCTGTACAGGTGCAGAATCAGCATATCCCAGGAACAGAAGGGTGACGGGGCATTCCTCCAAGTTTTGAACCCCCATATCGCTTAGTTCTCCTGCAGCGTTTTGGACCACTCTGATGCTCATATCCTTGTCCTCCTTCACATTTCCTGTCATTTCAGCGAAGTCCTTCACCTTTAGCTTAGACTCAGACTTTTTAGAGCTTTCCTGCACTTGTGTTGCGTCCTTCTCATTACGATGAGCTGGAAACGACGCAGCTTGACCCTCTGGAACTGTGCTGACTTCCTCATTCTCCGTCTCTGTCGCTGCCTTGCTTGGTGTTACCGTTGCCTCATCCAGCAGCACTTTCATTCCAACTCCATCTATAAGGCTCAAGATCTGACCGAGCTCTTCCGCTGAGGGTTCACCTCCCTCACCGCTGACCACGTGAATAGTCTTCCTGCCGTCATCAAAGACTGTAGCAGCCGTTGGCGTGCCAGCTGGTGTTGACACAGGAGTCACGGACCTGACAGCGGAGGCACCGGTCCGGGGGTCTCTCTCAACCTGCACTGCCAACGTACCCAGAACTGAATCAACAAACAGAACAAAGCTCAAATTAAGAAGTGAAAATTCAAAGAGGACTACAACACTGAAGGCTTAATTACAAATAAAAATTTACATTTGCAATCTAGAACCGATCCTTGTTTTTGTGGAATTCAACTGTCTTAAAAACCGAATGGACTAGAGTCTGCCGGTCCAGACAGATGGCCGTCCACTATGAGTCTTAGGTTCTGTCCAAGGTTTCTGCCTGTTAAAGGGAAGTTTTACCTTGCGTCCATCGCCAAAGTGCTTGCTCTTGTGGGTCAAGTTGGGTTCTGTCTTTCCCTGCTAATCCTGTAAAGTGCCTTGAGATAACTTTCTGTTGTGATCTGGCGCTATAGAAATTAAATTAAATGCAATTAAAAACTAAATATCGGGCTAAATATAACCGTTTTCTCAGGCCGATCACGTCGGCGCCATCATTAGGTCGCACCCAGAGGGAAGAACCACGTCAAATAAAAGCATCCTCATTTTCGAGGGGACTATAGACTAATGCGATCAACTGATTGATATTCTGGAGAGTAAATTCCAGTTAATCAGGTCATATATCTATCTCATCTAAATAATGAAATGTTTTTCCTCTGCTCCAGCAGTGCTGCACAGAAAAAGCTATAGACAGCTTTCTGTCATAAGAGCTAAAGTCCATCTCAGCGTGCTACAACCACCAACCTTTGGACGGAAGGTAACGAACATGTGAGATCCATATCCTCAGGCGTTAGGTAATAATTACACCTCACTTCCTTCTGTATGTCTTTTTATAGCTTTAACAAAGTCTGTTTATCTGTCTCACCTGATCGGCCATCAGTCCTCTCTTCCTGAAACATCCTTTGTGCCATTTGTGTGTTGAAGTTATCCTCAGCGTCTTTATTCACTGAAAAAGAAAGCAGACCATGTGCTAAAATGATCCTGTACTGTACTTATATAGTGAAATGAAGTCAATTGATATAACTAACTTGACTTCTTAGTAGATATCCCTCCATAGTAAGTGTTTTTTGACATGTGTAATAATTTGCTCTTAATTATATCAGTTAATTTTACATAATGTTTAAGGTTTCTTTACTTTTGTTGCACACAGTAGAGACTGGCTGAAAAGCTTCGTATGCACATTTGCCTTACTGATGTTGTCCTGCAGAAGGACTGATGCCGGCAGAATGTAAGTACTGTAGTTACAGTCAAAGCAGAGTTGATTCTCAGCCATGGCTCCATTCTGTCATCTGATTAAAACTGCTAGTCTTCATGCAAAGACTTAGTTATGGCAAATTATCATCTGTCAGGAGAGAATAGATTCTAGGCCGGCGTCGTCGTGAGACTGGCAAGGAGGAGACGGGAGCCGATGATGATTACAGCCTGTTGGCGTCTTACCTTCAACAGCCTCGCTACTGCCAGCCTGAGAATGAAGGATAGGGACAATTCTAAGTGTTCTCCATCGGGAGACATTTGAAACAGTTGGGAAGCCTTCGGCTTTGAGCACGTGCCTCCCTCCTCCCCACCCACATTTCACAGCCATCATCAGAGGTGTTGGACCTCGCTAAGCCTCAACATGTTATGAGGAGTGGAGGCTATTTGGTTTAGCAGCCATTTCCCCAGCTGTTGGTTGCGTGCTAGACAATGGCCAATATGGTGGCGTTTAAAGATTAAAAGCCGTGTTGCTTGATTTAGAACAGTACATGCAAATAGATTGGGCTGCTTTTAGATAATACTTCACTCCATGTGATCAATTCTACCAGAATTTTGTTTGTGTCAGTGTGAATATCTGCTGCTCTACAATCCTCTCCCGGTCTCACCTGATGGTTGTCGTGAGCTCTGGCAGCAGGTGAACAGCTGACAGGTTCTGTTACTGCTTGAAACACTCACTGCCTGGTATCAGATGCTTCCTCGTCTTCAGGTGTCTGAAGACACACACACACACACACACCTTCAACCCAAAATACTACTTTCACTGATTACTGCCATCTAAACATGATTTAACTCCATGAATTAACATTTGTAAATCACACACAAACATTCATAGACTTTAGCAGTTGGGTCCCGAAATCTTTTGTTGTTTTACATCAAGACTCCGTGTCTGAACTGGAATCCTTTCACCACTTCAGAAACCATCCCGACTAAATACAGAAGCTTCGCGTTATGAGGAATGGGCTAAGATTCCTCTGGAACGCCGCCAGAAGCTGGTTTCCGGTAGTATTCATCATGTTAGCAGGAGGTCATCGCAGCTGAAAGGTCTCTACATAGAAGTGGACTAGACTGCAATAGTCAAGAGAAGCCGGGTTATGTTTTCAATTTAAGAAAAAAACACTTGTAATGTCTGTTGTGAGGGCTCCCAAGTGTATATAATACGCAATAGCAGCGGTGTCAGTGTATCTAAATAAACATTTAAAGTTGGTGCCGCAGCTCGAAGCGGGCCTGTCCTTTTCCTGTCTTCCAGATTCTCCTCCCGCAATCACCTCATTCCGGTCACCTGTGCTCCCAGGCTCACCTGCAGCTAATCTCTCATCAGCCCTGACTCTACATATACTCCACTCAGACACCACCACACCCTTGTCAGATTGTTAGTGATGATTCCTACCTTCAAGCGTTCCCAATTGCTCTCCTGTGTTTCCACCCTGCTTTATTCCCGGGTTCCGTCTCTTTGACTTGTTATGCATGACTTGCATTTTGCATAACATTAATTCTGTGGCAAAGTCATTGTAGAAAAGTTAATTTGTTGAGTTGTTGCGTGATCGCTGTGTGAAAGCAGCTTATACATACTGCTGACCGCATCTCGCACCATCTCACGCCATGGTTTCTACTGTAGCTTAGGAAGAAACCCAATCGGCAACATTCCCACTATTCCACACTAGGGTTACGGAGTTGCGATTGGACAAAACCGAGAGATCGCACAAAAAGCCTTTGACACACAAACAGAACCAGCTCATCAGGGGATCTGGACTTACTACTGGCCACCTGACTCGTGTTCTCTGCCATTTTGGATTCCCTACGGGATGAAAAAGGCCCGTGGTGCTGCCATTTCGTATATTTCTCAGCAAAAGAAAGGCCAGCAGGCTGCTGTTGTTTCTAGAGTGACATTGGAATGGTGTAGCAGCTCTGCGCCACAGCCCAAGCCCCAGATATCCTGAAGTTAGAACGCAGTCTGTCAATCATTCCCGGTAACTGCATGAGTGGGAGCGATGACCGTGTGGCGCTCTTATTCCAGCCGTGAAGCCACAGCCTCTTCATTGACTCAGTTCTCCACAGCGTTGCCGCAGAGATATCTTCCCCACATCAATCCATTGCGTCAAAGTGAATTAGACGGATGTCTTCCAGTTGGTCTGCTTGAAACTGTAAAGGAAGAACCAATCCCTGGTTCTGCACATGCTAATGCTCACGTAAAACTCAAATATCTTGGTTCTTGCTGGGAGTAAATCAGAACCATAATCGAATCCAAGAGACCGCGCCCAGAATATCTGAGCAAGGCCCTGGCAAGAGAGCAGCGGCCGTAAGACATGACTTAAGGGTGGAATGCAGCAATGGTCAGTTTTAAACATGAAGCAGCTGGAAGGCGGGGAAAAGGAAACAAGCACAAAAGTTCACACAGCATTTAAAAAGGGTGTTTCATATTGGAGAAATATGTCGGATTATCGGTCTTTTTTGTCACCAATAATTGGGAAGCTTAGCTTAGCTGAGCACAAGAACAGCTTTTTATTTTTTGGGGGGTTTTGCATGGACGAAAAAACAACAACAAAGTGTTCATAAGTGATCTTGAGCATTTTCTGAAGACAGAGCTTATCAGTTGCTATTTAAAACACCTCTTTCTGAGCTGCCGTTAACCACGCCTCCGTCGTCTCCGCCGCGTCTTCTCTCCTGACCGCATGAGACGCAAACAAAACACGGACGCTGGAGACGATCAGACATTTCAGTTTCACTTTCTGGGGTGGAAACTATGGCTCGGCGGTTAAAACACAATCGCAGCGAGAGTCACCGTGGCGATTACACACGCGAAAAGGAAGGAAGGACGGTTATGAATGTTCTATGATGCCTTGGGATGCCATCTTATTTATAGTGGGAGGCTTCACATGGCCTGACGGCCTGTTTATGTGGTCTCTTGCACATAGAAAACACTACAAAATATTCTAGAAATGTTATCAATGCTTACCTGAAAAAACGTAACGTCTCCTTGACGATAATCTCTCAACAACAAGCCTCTTGAATTACTCCAGAAACGCAGGTTATTCTGAATTGAAAACAAGCATCCCCGCTCCGAGGAGACAGCACATGATCTAAGAGCTCTGCACTCATGGTGCTGAGCTGCACCCCCTTTTCAATATAACTCCTCGGTAACACCCCTTTTCCAGTCGTGATCCCTGCAGACAGGGACTTCTGTGTGAAAGCAGCGACAGAGAGGGAGAGCTGGATATTTATAGGAGACATGACCTACAGATTACAGCAGAGATATATAGCTGCTAGAGTGCAGGGATGCCGAGAGAAATAGTTCAGTGACACGGCACATCGTATGCAGGCGGATGCCATTCCTGCTCTGTTAGTGCAAGCAGCTGAGGTCCACTGCAGGCCTTTGCTGCAAGGCTGCCTCTGCTGAAGTGGGTCACTTTGAGATTTTACATTCAGAAGAGGTCAAAGCGGCTCCGCTCTGGCCCTGCAAGCCTTCAATCCACTGCAGTCACTGCTGGAGAATACAGCGGGCCATATTCTCTGCATACTCACTCCAGGCTGTGCAGATCAAGTTATGTCCTTCCACTGAAGACGACTAAATTGGAAGAGAGAAAGTAATGACTGAAAGAGTTTCTCACCTCTGTGGATCGTGGCCTTCATTGGTACTTTTCTGCCACGTCCATGCTGGGCCTCAACATGAAGAATAAAAGAATAGAAAATATTCAATGTGTTACACACAAACATCTGGGAACAATAAATATGTGCCGGTAATCGTAGGGGTGCGGTATACCAAATGGGGATACTTTGGACTGGTAACATAATTAGTTGTCATACTGGATTTAACCCTAACCCGATGCAACAGAGAGTGGGATTAATGTTACAGCATGTACTACAATAATATCCTCCAGCAGCATAGTGCTGTGGTCCATACTGCCTTCACAGGATGGAGAAGTAAAAAAAAATAACCCTGTGCACTGCTTCAAAGCACTGTTAAACATTTACAGTTCAACACGCCACAAAATGTTGGACAAAACCTTTACACCAGGATGAATTATAATGACAATAATAATAATCTGTGTTCTATGATGCAGGCGTTTGCGTCTGTAGGACTGGAGGCTGTGATGTTTTAAGAAGTAGTAGTGCGTGTTTGACCCACAGCTGGAAGATGTAAGAGGCAGTTAGCAGGTTAGCAGCTAAATCAACCAAAAATGTCCTCCAATGTGGAGACAACGTAAAATTCAAACCCTGAAAGCAGATCAGCTTGAAACAGGAAGGTAAATATATCTGCCATGTTATTTCACTGGTCGCATGGCTAAGCCCCGATGCTACTGTTTGATGCAACCTGCAGAACCTTGCAGAATTCCAGCATGCTTTCTGGGAGAGTGGCTCCCAAAAATAAAAGGCACGATCTTTAAGTAAAAGTCCGTACACCCCGGACGCGTCGCCAGCGCCTCAGGGGGCCACACATAGACAGACAGCCACTAACGCACAAACTCACACCTACTGGCAATTTGGAGTAATCAATTCAACTAAATTGTATGTTGTTGGAGGTGGAAGACAACCGGAGAACCCACGCGGACACATGGAGAACTCACAAACGCTTCACAGATAAGTCAAACTCGGTATTTTCTAGCTACACACTGTTCCACCCATGGAGAACATACTTAACATTATACTTGCTAAATATTTATGTATTACTCTGCGGTTACCTGTAAGTAAAATTTGTTGCACATCTGCAGTTTTGAAAAAGCATCAGAAAAACAGGTTTGCATATTTGGATCAATCCAATGTTTGATTTGGCTCGCTGGTTAACACGCATGAGAACAACACATAGCACCTTCTATATTTTTTTATGAATAAACGTGCGTGTGTGTGTGCAGATCAGGTATCGATTATCAATGGCATTGTTCCCTGAATTTGTAGCATCAGACATATAACAAACTACGCAGAGAAAATGTCTGCTTCCGAAAGGCAGAGCTCCTAAAAGCCGGAGAGCAGTGCAGCCTTTGGCAGCGTTCTGAACCAGAGCAGGCTGTCCCTCCATGTCAATGAGGGGGCGAACCTAAAGGGTTATTGATTGAGAGAAAACACTCCCTCTCTGATACATAGAAGCGGGGGAATGATAAAGAGACTTTACTCTCCGAGGTGCAGGAGACACTGATCAGCTCACGCCCTGATTTACAGATTATATATCTGAGCGCCGGCCAAAATTAGTGGAAGGGCGTGGGGCTCGTAGCATGAAGCTATACTTAGATACTCTCACATTCCTTACGCATTTAACGTGCACTCTGAACTTAACTCACTCTGGCCCAGGCTGTAACCTGGATCTTCTGGAACTGGAACTGTTCAAATCACACATTCATGTCTGTTCATTCCATGGGTTCACTGCAACTGTTAAGTCACCACATCATGAGTCGAGTTATTATAGTACTGTATAAGTTCTGCTGATAGTTTAGCAGCTACGAAAGAGAAGAGAGAAAAGTAAAAGTAATGGCGTGCATTAAATTACACGGTATAGATCTGCTAATACTACTACTACTACTACTACTACTGTACTTTCGGCTTGTCCCGTCAGGGGTTGCGACAGCAAATAAATGTTTTCCACTTCACCCTGTCCTTTGCATCGTCCTCATCAACACCAGCCACTCTCACTCTCTTGGTTTTCTCTAACAGACTCATTACTTTTACACATTATTTTTACTTTTCCAACATTGCAAGCTTTTAATACTTCAAGATCAGTCTTGATGGAATCTATAACCTAAACGGATAAAAGCATGAGGAAAAGAGGAGACTTTGTTTCTTCTGCAGAGACAAATAACACACACAAGACGTCGAAACGGGTTCAAGAAACTGGGCCACATAAAAAAGACATCACCCTTCCTTATCACTTTTCTACAGCTGCTTTCATAATGATTATTCACACTGAATTAATTTGAATAATGTCCCATAAAGGCATCCTTTCTAATTGGTATAGCCTTTCCTATAGTCTTTTAGAACTGGACATTTATTTGGGTATGGGCTGAGTGTTCTCCCCAGCCGTTCACTAGCAGGGAGGTGAAACATCTCCAACGCCGAAGTCCAGTTGCATCTTCTTCAACCATTGAGGATTTACATGACCTGCATGAGACGGCAAGATTGAACCATAGTAATAAAACAAGTAATATTCACCCTGCAGACCTGTGGCCCCTCTTTATATCACTAGCTGCCCATTCACACTATTTTCCTCATTCATTCTATGCTTTAAAGTTGCCTGGTTTGGTTCTATTAATATGCCAAGTTAGAGAAAGGGTGTGTGGCCACTGCTCTGCCTAATGAACTGTGGTTTCCCTGCAGGTTTGCTACCTGTCACTCACATCGCTATGCACTTACATCCATTGAAATGAGCCTCCTTATTCCCCTCCCAGTCGCCTCTATTTACATATCATTACTAAATGTTGCTCTGCCTCCGTAAGTCTCTGCTTCAAAAACCCCCATCTGGTGCGTTTGCTGTGACATGCATCATTTCCCTCTGTGCCCGAGGGGTTTATAGCCGGCCTGCATGGCCGAGGGACTGAGCTCTGTGTGAGGGGGGTGGGGGTGATAATAGCCAAGTGCAGCACAGAGCATCAAATCAGATAGGATGGAATTTATTTCCCAATCTCCATGAACGAGGAGAACACCTGTCATTGCCAGCCCCCCCCCCCCCTTCGTATTTGCAGATCCTCGCCCTCGTGCTGTTGTGTTCCGACAGTAACGGCATTTTCCAGCCCAGTAAGACATTCGTCTGGACGAACGTTATGCAGAGCAGCTCTGCAATAAAACCTAGAGCCACACAAGAGAGCGCTCTGGAACAGACTCCTCAACACATGTAGCTCAGTTTGACCTGATTTTTTTGATCTTTTGATCTTGTGTTCAAAGTGCTGTAAAACACGGGTTAAACAGCTCTGTTATACTTTAACTGTCATACTTACTAAATATTTACGTTACTATTTAAGCTGATATTTCTGTCTGATCACGTGTCACTGGCTTAATGTTTTTTTTAAATCAGCTATTCACACTTGGACTCAGATTGACTGAGTGAAAGTGCTGTGTGTGTGCAACAGTATGTCATTACAGACGGCTATGATTAATGACGATTAACTGGGATCATCTGGCGTGAGACGATCTAAACTAAGAGCTTTGTTTCGAGCCAGCAGCAGAATGGAGGTCTGGACAAAGGAGAAAGGGGAGTGCAGGAATGTGGCACTTTGTTGTCGAGCTGATTAATGAATTTCCCCTGTAGTAGACCACTGCTGGAGCTCTCGCCATAATAATGTGTGTCTACCATGGGGGGTTGTGTCTGGGGAGCTGAGCAGGAATCGTGTGTAATGGTAATAAGGTGCGTTTATTTGCTGGCCAGTATAAAGGGATTTGAAGGTTGGGCTCTCATCTCGTCGTTTTGCTTCATGCAGGCTGAAATGTTCATGTATTAAACGTCGGGACCTTTTGAGAGTGTTAGAGACGAATGAGCAGGTTGACCCGAAGCGTACGAATGCATTCACGGCTTAAATGTATCAAAACAATTTAATGGATAATAAATAGTGGAAATAGTATCTTCTGTTCGTACAGGCATAAGCTGTGCAACATGGGGGCCACATTTGAAGAAGACCTATGTTGAGATGCGGTGGGAAAGTATTGCATTTCATAATCAATCATGTTCAGTTCATTTTGAATCAATGAATTGATTCCAAATAAATGGGGACGGTGTCTTTTGATGGCTTTTCTATGCATCTCCACTCAGAGTCATCACATTGTCCATGTCTCGTGTGTGAATGAAGTGATGTTTAACTAGCTCAGAAGTGATTGCATAGGACTGTATACATCAGAGTTGTGCCAGTGGCCCAGTGGATGCTCGCAGCGATGCCCGCTTGTTGCCGACTTACGTCCCATTGAACATTTCTGTGGCAGCGACACCTTTACGAAGCGGCACGTTATTTGTCACAGCCATTCTCCTTCCTTTTGCGCGTGCCGTCTTGTTTCGTTCACTTCGCTATCCTTCTGTATTGCTTGTTCTCGGCTTCCTCTTCCCATCAGGAAAGGTTTTGGATTTGGGGATTTGTGTTGTGCGATGGTGCAGCGGCTAAATGGGGGGATGGACAGAGTCTATGGCTGGGAGGAGAGTAGCCCCATGGGGATGGGGATCCAATGTGCTGTAAACATTAACGGCCTCATAACAGGCGGCATTCTCATTTCCACAATGCACGGGCCATATCTCATCCACCACCATGACAATCCCAGTGAGACCTATACGATGCGGGACTGCACACTCAGCACCAGAGGCGAGGGGGGGGGGGGGGGGGGGGGGTTGACCTAGTGAGGTTGTGGTTTGAAGGGGATGAGAGAGCATGGTGATGACATCAGGGACAGACTCTATTAAGATTTGATTCCATCCTTCCTACGTGTATTGTTGAGGTGTTGGGGTTATTTTGGCATTCCATCTGTGCAGATTTGCTTTGACGCTTTCTTGTGTTGTTTCCTTTTTTTGAGACTGCTGACTCCATCAACCATGCCTCTGTCTTGTCATTCATAAGTCAGAAGCTGTGAGAGCATCAAAAAGCCTAGTGGCGCCTGATGTCTCTGAGGTAATGATATATTAAAGAAGGCCACCTAACAGAAATGCTGCTGGTTAACCTCTGGGTTCATGTAAAACTTCTAGTCTTTCTGAGCTGAAGTCGTCCGCCTGTTTCTATGCAGGAGGATTATGATGTTTTGTTATTGAAGCGCAGCTCACCTGTTTCTGATCAAAGATCCACGGTAAGACAGGATCAGATTTATATTTTAATCAGACAAATAACCAGAGGGCAGCACTGTAGCGCTGTTGCCTCACAGCAAGTAGGTCCGGGGTTTGATTTCACCTGGGGCAGTTTTGCATGTTTTCCCCATGTCTGAACGGGTTCTCTCCGGGTTCTCCGGCTTCCTTCCATGGCCAAAAACATGCAACTTAAAAACATGCAACTTAGGTGAATGTTTTCATGGCGACTCATCCAGGGTGTACCCCGCCTCTCGCCCGTAGCCAGCTGGGGTAGGCTCCAGCAGCATAACCCGCGGGCTGTATTTCGGATAAAGCGGCTGAAGTTGAGGAGAGTACAATCGTTTCATCTTCAAGACGCTGAAAGAATGAATGAAACAAGAAAAAAGAAACCATCCGGATCATCATCAAAAGGTTAAACATTGTTCTAGTAGTAAAAAGTCAAATTCACGAATCACCATTGACCCAAACTACACCTGAGGATGATGCGAATGTCGTTGGGAGGGATGGTTTTATTTGTCATAAACCGAATAGATGATTATAAAGGGTTGTCAAAGTTATTATAATCCACGAGCGAGATGTGAACGTCTGCGCCAAATTCAAAGGTGATCCACCCAGTCGATAAGAAATTTCACTTGAAACAAAAAGTCTTTGTGGCTCTAGAAGAAAAATCTAGACTCACACCACACTCATTCAGATTCATCGCTATCAGCCGACCAACTAACAGCTAACACTGCCGTCTTCAGAGCCACGTTGCTGGCTTCGACTTAAAAGTCTTCATCCATTATAAATTCTCTTCAGGCAGTGGTCTCCTCTGCAGCTGCCAGTTTTACACTGCCTCGCCCCCCTCCCCATGAAGGAAAAAGTGTCAGAAGTGGAGTTTTAAACAGCAGGATGTCCCCTCAGCAGCTCGAAAGCACAACTTGATGTTGTTTTTATACCTCCTTCTGTCTCCTTTATTCCTTATCACGGCGGGAGATGTTGTTCCTCTATATCTCCACACTGTCGCTCACCTTTAATTCCCATACCAGCTCTGGCCAGCAACTCCGTGTCACTAGCTCTGACCTGTGACCAGTGATGGATCAATAGCCGTGCATCATTAACCCAGATGGAGGGAGGCACAAAAACACACACGTCTGCAGCCTCGGTCCTTCTATCCGCCGAGGTTTTCGACCAAGTTCATGTCCTCTACGTCCAATCGCGAAGAGGAGGGGAGGGATGGAGAGCGAAATCAAGCATTGAATAGAAATGAGCTGACACACACAATACATACCTCTCTCCCCCTCCCTCTCTCTCGATCACTGTCTCTCACACATGTTCGTTCCCTCGCTCCTGCTCCTGTTTCTCCTCATTGGACCTCACGGTGAACAGGAAGTAATTCCAGCCACTTAATTTATCAGTCAACAGTGGTTGTTCAAGCTCATTATAAGGAGTGTGTGTGTGTGTGTGTGTGTGTGTGCGTGTGTGTGTGAGGAAGATTCGGAGACTGTCGCTGCCTTCGCCGTCTCTCACACTTTGCTGTGGAGCAGGAGGGAGCAGGAGGGAGTTGATGGGAGAGAAGAAGAGACAGGCAGCTGGGTGCCGGGAGATTTTCACACTACTTTAGCATCATCGGATCTGACATGGCCATCGCTTAGGAATCTGGTGCCACAGCATCCGTCAGCTACGAGGCATCCGAGGTAAGGAGAGAGGGACGGACCAACGCATGGATGGATGGCAGGCTTCCTCTCTCCCATGTGGATTGTCCGCCGGGTCTTCCTCGGAAGCCAGAACGGAACAGTTGTGTTGTCATATTTAGCATTTTCTGTGCATGAACTGTTTGATCTGTTAGCGTCCCTGCATCTTTGAGTGTGTGTTTCTGTGGGTTGTAGTTATGTGTGTGAGGGGGGGGGGGGGGTATTTCTGTGGTATTCTGTGCTGGTATTCCCCAAACAGAAGCTGTAATTATTATCCAGCACTGAGTAAAACCTATTCTGGCTGTACTCTCCTTCGCTCTATGAGGAGTAGGGAGGGAAAGCCTTTAGGAGTGGGATGTTTGTCAACTCAGGATTCGTAGAGTGAATGTTGACAAGAAGTCGGGCTTCCTGCGCCACATGTAGGACATATGTGTGGTGGTATAGCGTTGGGTCTCAGCTTGTCGTGATTGTGGCAGTGCAAAATGGCCACACAGCACACGTGAAATCCAGGAAAGACAAGTGAGGGATGTGAGGCTTTGCTCAGATCGGCTGCAGGTCGGAGACTATTCCCATCTCTCCTCCTCACTGGAAAACGTTCTGCAGCACAAGTGTTGAACATTTAGATAATGGCAGAGTTATCTACCTGCATGTGGCACACAGAAAGAGAAGAGTTGGTATTTTAATGCTGCAACGCTGCTTCATTTTCTCTGCTGCTGCTGCTGCTGCTGCACAGATAATAATACGTGTAATAAACCCTGCAAGGGAGCAATAGCTGTAACATCCAGCATGATCCAGACCACTGTGCCCAATTAGCCGGTGTGTGTGTGTGTGTGTGTGTGTGTGTGCACACTCGCATGCACAGGCGTGTGCCCTGTATGTCCTCAGGCAGGTTGGTGGACTGCAGATGCAGGGGAGAGGACATATGGCTGCCTGGGTCTCGACCCTTTAACTGGAGTCCTCGGAGCAGCAGGAGATTCAAATGTCCTGCTCTGTATGATTCCTGTGTCTGAGAAAGAGAGAGCGAGAGAGAGAGAGGATGCTAATACAACATTCCCTCTGGAGCTCCTCTCATCTTCTCCATTTTGATTTCCGTTCCCTCATGTTTTTATTCTGATTGTCTTCATGTGTGTGTCTGTATCTGTGTCCTCTTTGTGGCTCTGGTTCTTCCCTTCTTGTTTTCTCAGCTGTGTGTCTGTACGCCATCGCTGTCTGTGTGGACAGGCTGTTTAGGCTGCCTGTGATTGATAGATGGATTATCAGATTAGGTCCTTTTTCTCCTTGCCTGACCAATCAGATCAATAATAGCCGCACTGTCTCCTTTTTCCATGCAGACAATAAGATACACACGCGGTCACAGCATTTCTTAATTGCAAATTGGCTATATATTTTCAATAATAGTCACCGGCCCTGACTTTGCTTAGATAATAATAATAATAATAATAATGCATTGGTTTTGTATAGCACTTTTCTGGACACTCATTACATTGTGCATTCTTCATTCACTCTATACTTGGTGGTATGTAACAATAGCAATAAAAATACAAATAAATTACTCAATTCATGCAAAATAGCAACAAATTAAAAAGACATATAATATGTACAACGTAGGTGGACAAAACAAAGGGGGGGAGCAAAGTAAGGGAGGGGGGATTGATCTGTCGTGATGACTATCTCCATTTCTGGCCTCCTGAAAATCAGTATCAGTCTGTGTTTTATTTTGAAACTTTTTGCATGTGCCTTGTTTCCTGTCTCTGTTTTCCTTCCTTCCTGTTTAGCCCAGGCGAATCTCTGGTTCAGCGTTAATCGTGCTCAGTCTTGCTGTTCTAGTACGTTTGATGCTAAATGATTATCCAGTTAATTATGTGTAACACGTATCTGATCCCTGCCTTAAATCCTCTCTGTCCAGTTTCCCAGTCCTCTATAGCAGCGGTCCCCAACCTTTTTCCAGGTTTAATGCCGGGCAATTTTTTAGCTGACCGGGCCATCTGTCCATCATGTTCACATTTTTTTGTTTCATAAATTCCACATTCTTGTCTTTTAATCCAGGGTTCTTGGTCTCTTACGTGCCGAAGCCGTTTTGAACCCTTCATTGCCTCGTTAACGAAGCTAATCAGCTGGAGATAAAACCATGTTTTAAGTCTGACTCCTGGTTTGTCTGTTAAAATAAGTTTTGTTTTCATGGAGGTCGTCGGCTCCTCTTCTTCCTCCTCAGTTGGACTTTTCCCTTTAGCAAAGAAGCGCTACAAAATACGTTTTTAAAAAAAAAAACATTTTCGCTAGTTTACGGCTGTTTTTTAGTAACGTATCACGTGACCAAGAAAATTCACGGACCATTACCGGGCCGTAGACCGGTGGTTGGGGACCCGTGCTCTATAGAGATCACTGGACAGATTTTGTCGTGCTTATTAAGCAGCAAACTTGTGACTTTGATCAACACTCAGAGAAGCCGTCTGCGAAAAATTTGCTTGGACCAAATGTGAGTGGGACGGCTCATAGGTCTCCAGAGACGACAAAGAGTGACGAGCTTTGTAAGCGAGTTTCCTCCCACTGAGGGAGTGAAGCGCACATTAACACCTACCATTCTCCTCGTGGAAAGGGAACAGGAATGATTCTCTCTCTCTCTCTCTGTTTCTCTTTATCTTCGTGTTGTTTCTCACTACCTGGGCCTTCTGGTCCAGGCAACCCGCTCGTCTCGGTTGGTGCATGGCGGCGCTGTTCTGTGGGCTACAGAGAGCTTGGCTTCATGCCTTATTCATCTCCCAAGCCTGTTTCCCTCTAGTCGAGGGAGTTAGGTGTAAGAAACCTCTCGAACACATAACCCACCATCCGGCAGCCAAATGGAGGTCAACTGACAACTCTGAAATACATTTTTTATATTTTCCTCTTTCCTCCCATCCTCTTTGTGTATTGTGGGTATGCGTAAAGCCTGTCCAACCTGTCCAACCACAGCCCCTGTTAAACCTCTGAAGAAGGAGTTTGTGTTTGCAGCTCATTGATGTATAAAAAAAACTGAGCGCTCCTATTTTCACTTCCCATCAGGGATCAGACTGAACCCACTGAAAGCCCCTGCCCTTCTTATTTCCTCTGAGGCATAATATTCTCTAGAATTGTCATGTCTGCTGAGATATTGGACGATGATATTGATCATTTTTACAGCTTTTCTGTTCATTGAAACTACAACTGATTAGCCGAACTTGGCGATGCCGAGAAACTCATGGGGACAGCTAGGAAAAGAAATTACAAATGTCACAGTGCAGTTTTTTAAAGCCTGAATGCAACTCTACAGTCCTTTAGTAAAAACACATGAGTATATATATATAAATATACACTACCGTTCAAATATTTGATGTGCTTTCTAAGTTTATCTTGGCATAACATTGTGTTTGAGGTGAAGGAGGGTGGGAAAGGGCCCCTCCCCCTTCCTAAAGGCAAAAGTCATAATTACAATATATGTGCAGCTTTCATCATTAAACGAGTACAAGGACCGCCTATATTTGTATATCGCTGCTCAATCATTCTTTTTTCATTATTTATTTGATAGCAACTCACCTGTAAATAAAGAGTTAGATTAGATACATAATTGATTTAAAACCACACCGTGAACAGTTTGGAAGCATCAAAATCCAAGATGAGAGACTTTTATTTCTGAAAGGGGAGGGGGTGGTTTAGAATATGGATGCTCTTCAAATAATCTTTTAGCAATTGGAAGTGTGTGTTCTGTCTTGGCTCTGGGGAGGGACATCAATTATAAAAATGGCTATATTTTATCTTCAATGAACACCATGTACTGCTGTACGGTGATTGGACTGTCAGCTTCAGGTCACAATTATAGACTGAGTTCATCTCACCGATGAACACAGTAGCTGTGATGCTAAAGCTACACGCTCGTCCTGCAGGTCCTGCAGACGACCGCTGCCCAATCCTCCCACAGCACGGAATATTATTATTAGAGCAAGGAACATGGGCAGCTGCTCATATTGACATGCTGTAGCATTATTTTTACAGTTAGCTGAGTTTTCTTCCTTTCATCACTGAGACTGCTTCCACATGAAGACTGCAAAGGCAGATCGACGCAGCACTGGAATATGTTCATGTCTGGACGTTAAAATGAAATGAGTCCTGGCTGTAGATGTGGGTTCACGGAAACATCAGGGCATCAGCGCACTATGTATCACTGACTGAGATTTATCAGTTTGTTGTTGGGTTTATTGTGTGATGATGTGATTTGTAAGGAAGATTTACAACATTAACATATATTGTGATCGTTATTTAGAGAGGGAGGATCACAATAAAGAAATAATAATAATGACATCACTCCACATCCACCCCCCTCCTTAATGACTCCAACAATAAGCTGTAACATATACAAAGCCAACAGCAGCCAAGTATTAAATATTCATGGTACATTTGTTTCGTCGACAGATCCGAAAACAGGGAAAGCCCCATGCCGAATCCATCAAAGCTTATTTGTCTTGATTGGATTCCAGTGCTTTGTGCTCTCGCCCTGACCTCGGCTGGACTAACACGATTAACTGTCTTCCATCAGGACACGGACAAAGAGCCGGACCGTGGCCGTTCACAGAGGCACGGAAATGGCAGTGGAGGAGAGGTCAGGTGTAAAGAGCAGCCGCTCCATCGTCCCCTGCTTCCTCTTTGTGGAGGTAAGCTGCACGAGTACAGAACAGACCAATTTTTCAAATATAAAAATAGAAATAAAACATCATCATACGTTTTGTGTGGCGCATTTTGAGTGGCGAGTCTACGGACGTTTCTGGATCTGGTTTTATATCGTCTTGCTCATATCTCTGTTACTATACATTGTTTCTGGGCTCTGAATTATCTTTGGGATTTCCTGCCCTGTTAGGGAGAAGACACATTTGTACGTATGAGCCCCCCATCCCTGTTTGCTCAAATCTCAACACTCTAAACATCAGTGGTAAATATTTCATGCCGAATAGTAGCAGTAATTGGAGTAGACAATGTCACTCATCGCGGCCTGTTCTTTTGGGGCTTTCTATCGTTGTTTGAGTGTTATCTGCATTATTCATCGAGGCGGTTGTGATGTCGCGGGTCACGAGTGTGTTTTCAGCAGCAGCTGTACCGCAGGCTTTGGGGCTGTAGGTCATTTTCTGTGGCAGACAAATACTGCTTGAGGAAACAGACAAATTAACGACAGAATTGTTCTTAATTTGATAAGAGCAAATGGAAGGATGGCTGAGAGAGCAATGGAAGTCCCTGGACCTTGACCAAATTGTAACTGAAGTGGAGAAATGCATGAACTGGTGAGGTAATCAGACAGTGTACCATTGAATTAGACAATTCAAGCAGTCCAGAAGCTCAGTGAACATCAGGCTTCTCCTTTTGGAGAGGCTCACTAGCATTCATCCTGCAAAGATTAGAATCTGTCCAACAAGCATGAATAAAAAAATGAACCTGACTTATGGCATCAGAAAAGCTTCAGGATTGAAGTAATGTCCCTATCGCCAGCATTAGTAGTTATGGTTTTACATATAACCTCTTTTGTCAGTGGCTTGCTCAGCAGCCTCTATGTTGAAAATCACTGGATGCAATGCAAATACATTACATTTTTGTCTGCTCCTGCTCCCTCTGTCTCTCTCTTTGTTTTGACTGTCCTCCCACCTGTCCTTATATCTGTCTCTCCCACTCTATCTGTCTCTCTCTTACTCAACCCAAAGGGTCAAGACCAGGGGTGGGCAAACTTTTGAACCCGCGGGCCACAAAAGTTCCATCTGTTCCTGACCAGGCCAGGAACAGATGGATGGGGTATTTGTGTAAACTAAAAATGACATGTAAAAGACATGACGTGAAAGGATTTGGCCTTTTAAAGGGAGCAAAGCATGAATATGCAAAAGGCTCATTGTACAAATTACAGGGAAAAGCTCAAATGGACATTAAACTGCTGCAGTGTCAACAGCTGGCATTTATATATCGACGTATATACCTGTAAATCTTTTTTTTTCTGGAGGGTAAAAATATTAAAAGGTTTGTTTTGCAGTATAATTGACCATACACAAAGAACATCTTGTGTTTTATTATACTACATTTACGTAGCGCCTGCCAGAGAGACTCCTGCTGATGTAAGTTGGAATCAGACCAATCATTCACAGCATGAACCGGGTTCAGAGTCGATCTCATTGCTGATGCTGTTGCTAAGCAGACCGCAACATCCCAGAGCATCTGTGCGGCTATCTCATTTGGAAACAGATATGAAGAGGTTCCCCATTATTAGACGGTCACAACCTCTCTTTCACACAGTGAAATGCTTGCGGTGCATCTTTCCCCAGCCTTCATGTTCATTGAAGTATAGTAGATGCAAAAAGATTAGAACGTCCGGTTTTATGTATTAAGTTTAGAGAACTATAGCGTTCAGGTTTTATATCTTGAAGCACTGACGAGTTACTTCTTCTCAAACTGCCGTGGTGAAATTGGTGAGGTGAAAATATAACCTTTTCTCAGTATTTTTGCGTCATTTTCGTTCTTCTGAATATTCTGAACAGCTCCAGCTGCAGCCAGATAAATGAGCTCGGCTGTTTTCTGTACTTTGTCAGGTCTAGTGAGATGTCAACACTATCCACTGTTTCACATCCAGCCATCCATCCACACAGAGATACACTGGATGGATTCCCTTTATGCAAAAAAGAAAGCCAGGAACAAGCAGCCGCCCCAACCCCGATGGAGATGCATCTCACATCTGATTCGCAGCCTTCCTCCACCTTCTTGAAGGTGTTTAAGAGGTTCTTGGCTTGAGCCACTGACACTCCCTGCTGCCTTAAATCAAATTACCAGTATCGATTGTGAGGGATTTAATTGTGAGCGCTGTCAACGCCGCAGAACGAAGGATCCAGGTTTACTCCGGAGGGGCTCTGTGTAATCTCTGTTAGAGGAGGTTATGCAGTCATTGCCATGGTTACGAGTGTTTCATGTTTATAGGCTGTCTTATGTTGTCCCTGTCCATGCTGGGACAGATGATGCTGTCATTCATGCATGTTGCGGCTTCCTGCCCTGGTTTAGCCGCTGAGGGGTGCGTTGGGTCCTGCGTAGTTGTCCGACGCGCTCAAATGTTTGTACAAAAAGACGCGGAATCCAGGATGCGTTCTCAGGTGGATTTATTGCGGCCCAAGTGCGGCGGTACCGGCGATAGACAAAGTCCAAAAAGTATATTGCCTGGATGAATGATGGATGGATGAAAATAAACCATCAAATAAAGCCAAAGTGTACAAATGCGTGTAAAGCGGTCAACAAAAATTACGGCCTCCCAACTGCCTCTCCCCTAGCCTCCGTGTTCCAGGTGTGTGCGCGCCTTTAAAGCCTCACACACGCCCATGCGCACACACCCACAGGCACACCCACCGGCACACCCACCCCCAGGCTATACCCACACTCACCACACGGGCCAGCAGACACACATGCATTCAGTGTCCACCATATCTGTCTTCTACACACCAGCCCCTAATTATTAAGTGAAACAATAATTACACAATCATGAATAAAAGAAGACATAACAGAAAGCACCAGTAATGCATGTAGCACAAGATCTAAAGTCCATGAGGTGCAAAGTCCATGAAGTACAACGTGGAAATCTTCCTTCTGGTCAATATTTAAAACTATTCACAAACGGTCATCTCCATAGCTCGTCTGAATTCGTGATGGAAACTCCGTTTACTGTCACTGCCTCAAAATCCATGGCCTGCCCACTGTGTCCTATCAGTGGCCCATTCACTGTCCAGCCCAGTACAGTCCTAATGGCATAAGGTCCATCATTCATGCTGTGGATCACCTCCAGTGGCTCCACAGCTTTGGGAACATTAGTCCCTATGAGCAGGTCAATCCCTGCATCAATCTGCGGTAAGGCAAGGTGCTGTAGGTGCGGCCACATTCTCAGGTCCTTCTCTGTTGGTATGTTGTTCTTGTATACTGGCATTGACTCCTGTGTGTAAGCTCTCGGCAAATCAATAAACTTCTCTTCATCCAGTGCAGCTATTTCCAATTCGGGCACAACATAACTGGTCACCACCTTTTCCTGGCCCATAGTTCTCAGGAGCATGCTGCTCTTTCTTCCAGTGAGATGGAGTCTGTGCATTAGATCCTCTGTGCAGAACGACGCTGTGCTGCCTTGGTCCAGGAAAGCATACGTGTTGATGGTTTCACTGCCCTGTTTTGCTCTAACCTGGACCGGCACTATAGGAAGTTTGCAGTTCTGCTCTCCAGCCCCTGTAAGACCACTTGAGACCAAGGTGTTATCCATGGAGAGTGTGATGTTCCTTCCAGTCTGCTCAGGATTACTCACATTGTCCCTGTGCAGGACAGTTGGATGCTTCAGGCCACATTTCAAACAGGTGATCCTCTTGCGGCATTCTTTGCTGATGTGCCCTTTATGCAGACAGCCAAAACAAAACCCACTCTCCTTCAAGAAGCCTATCTTCTCTCTGTGAGCCATCCTCTCCAACTGCACACACTCCGTCAGTGAGTGTCCTCCTTTACAACAGGGGCATATGTTCCTCCTTGGTGGGTGAGTATCCTTGCTCGTATATCCAGACTGATATTTCCTCTCCACAGGGTCTACAGTGGTGGAAAAGCTTGTTTTGATTCCAGAGTGGAGCAGAGCTTCAGGTTTGCTTGCACTTTTATTCCTGGTAGGTTCATCCTGTATGTTGCCAAACACAGGGTCAGTGAGAATCTTCACCTGCCTTTCAACAAAGGCTGTGATGTCGATAAACCTTGCTCTTCGGTTAGATTTCTCCTGTAGATCGCAGGCGTGGCTTCGCCATTGGTCTCTTATCTTGTATGGTAACGTTCTTATAATGTTCTGCATATTAGATGGGGTGTCCAGGTCATATAGGTACTGCACATTCTCCATAGCATTGCAGCAGCTGCGGAGGAAGAGACTGTATTCCTGCAGGGCCATGGCATCTTCTGGTTTGATGTGTGGCCACGACAAGGCTTGCTCCATATAGGCTGACGCCACCTTCTGCTCGTTCCCATACCGTTCCTTTAATAAAGCTTTTGCTCTGAAATATCCACTTTCTGCATCAATATATTGGAAACTTCTCACAAGTTCCTTTGCGTGTCCCTTTGTGTATTGCTCAAGGAAACACAAGCGATCGTAGTTGTTAGTTGTATTGTTTTCTACTCCCATTTCGAATGCTCGGGTGAAGGTGTGAAACTTCAGAGGGTCACCATCGAACACTGGGATTTCTCTTTTTGGGAGAGCAGACATGCACTGCTGTTGTATGAGAAGTGATGTGATTTCATTTTGCTTTCTCATTATTCCAAATACACCATCAGTGTTTGGTGTTCCAGTGTTTGCACAAAACGTATGGCTGTACCGCATATCTTCAGAGATTTGAACGGTTCTAGGTTCTGCTGGTGGAAGTACGTTCTCATATGCGGGTTCCTTTGGTTTAACAGAGAGAGACGGAATGAATTCTGTGGCCTTTACATCAAGAGATTGTGACTTTTGTGGCTGTTGTAAACCTGGTTTTCCCAGGTAGGAGTTCATCCCGTCAGAATGTCTTGACGTACTACGTGCAATGCTGCTCTGGCTCTTTATCACCTTCAGTGCTGCTATCTTTTCAGCAATTTCACTGTCTATTTGAAACCGTTCTCTTCTTTTGCGTAACCGCTCCTCTTCATCTTCAATTGCATGTCTTTCTTTAAGGAACTGTTGTCTGGCTTCTAAAGCTGCCAGCTCAGCTTCAGCTTTCCAACATGCAGAAGAGCGTGAGGTCGTGGAGGAGTAACAGGACCGAGACCTTTTACTCCCAGCATTTGAAATGCTGTCCCCAGGCTGCACTCGGTCTCCTGGATCATATTCAGGTGCAGGTGGTTCGTCAGTAATTTCGTTTGCAGGATGTAATTTACATTCCCCTTTCCAAATTTCCATGCTCGGACATTGCTTGTAATCTGTTTGACTCATTTTGTTTTACTTTATTTCTTGAGACCAAACATTCAAAGGTCATAAAAGTCTCCTTTAAACTTCAGAAAAAACCATGCTAATCGAACAATTCAACAGCTGGCTCCAAACACCATCACCGCTGCGTAAATGCGCATTGAATCCACTTCAGAGTCCCTTCATCAAGCGCGGAGAAATGGCGCCTCCAGCAGTGCAATTGCGCCAGTTTCATTCATTAATTCAACCCAATCCAAAGATGCGCGGCGGCACCAACAGGTTGAATCCTCCTCGACGTCAAACAGGTGCGCTTACCTGCGTCCTGACGAATAAACTTCGTATTTCAAAGCACTTAGCTGTCCGTTTGTTCTCCAGCTGAAGGCCTGCTCCTTCGGCGTTTGAGTGCGCAGCGCGATGATCTTCACGTATTGCCTTTTTTGTTGACAAATGTTGCGGCTTCCTGCCCTGGTTTAGCCGCTGAGGGGTGCGTTGGGTCCTGCGTAGTTGTCCGACGCGCTCAAATGTTTGTACAAAAAGACGCGGAATCCAGGATGCGTTCTCAGGTGGATTTATTGCGGCCCAAGTGCGGCGGTACCGGCGATAGACAAAGTCCAAAAAGTATATTGCCTGGATGAATGATGGATGGATGAAAATAAACCATCAAATAAAGCCAAAGTGTACAAATGCGTGTAAAGCGGTCAACAAAAATTACGGCCTCCCAACTGCCTCTCCCCTAGCCTCCGTGTTCCAGGTGTGTGCGCGCCTTTAAAGCCTCACACACGCCCATGCGCACACACCCACAGGCACACCCACCGGCACACCCACCCCCAGGCTATACCCACACTCACCACACGGGCCAGCAGACACACATGCATTCAGTGTCCACCATATCTGTCTTCTACAATGCAGAATGTGTGAAATGTGTATTTAGCAGCGGTGGCCATCATCAGTATTTAAATAAAATGATTGTCTGTAGTCAGTTCTCGTTGTATTATTTCCACTTGATTGCTCTGCTTCCAGTGTTGTATATTAGTTTTTATCAAATCATATTTCTGCTAGCTCGTGTTGTCAGGTTGTATGAAATGTGCCTGAGGCCTAGCTTAGTTTAGGACACCAGTCCCCTGGAAGCAGGGCGGTAGTCTGGTTCAGTCCATCTAAGCTGAGCAATCTGGCTCCAACATGTGACTTAATAGATGGATATGATGGATATGATACATCAGAATAAGGCTGATCAGTTCATTTCCCAAGTATTTAATATTAGAGTAATATAGTGTGGAACTGATTCAGTCTGTGATGACGAGGGGCGTGCTTCCTCACCCTCAGCATGTGTGAAAGCTGTGGCAGTTATCCTCACCAAGGCAGAAGACCCCGGTCTTTTATTTAGCCCCACACCTCATCAGCAGTTCCCATGGAAACCAATCAGCCAGACTCCTTCTTCGTCTCTGCCCTCTTTCTTCTGAGTCTTTTCATCCTCCCTGCCCTCATCACAAGTCACAACCTTTTCTGTAAATGCGAGGCGGTCAGCCATCTTGTTCTAGGAGTCTGTTCTGTTCCCTCCATTTTGATCCCCGCCACAACAGGGATTTAATTATCTTTTTTTTTTTTTGAGTCAATTTACCCAGCCAGTCACACAGCACTGATCAACATCAGTTTTCATTATTATCATCATCATCATCATCTCTCCAGCGCTCTGCTGCTGATACAATCTCATATATCTCCTATACTTCATTCAGGGGCCATTGATAGCTTTCTATATGTTGTTTGGGTAAATGCTCTTTATTTACACCCTTAAAAAATACATTAATTCTGTGCCATCTTGGGACACACACGTAAATTGGTAAATCAGTGTAATGAATAAATCAGCTGTTTACTGTGAAGAGCCCCTGATTAAGAATTTATCCAGACCAGTGGAGAGGCAAACATAAAGCTCCATTGCGCTGATGTAAATACTTTTTACAACCCTTCTGTCTATTTTGTGGGCTGCAGCTTCTCTCACAACACACAGTTGTTTAATGTCAGTGTTTAGCCTGAATTAAATTACCGGTACTGTTCCACTTACATTACATTACTTTCCTATGACAGCTGCAGATGTGGACATTTGGTATTTTTATGACCAATTTGGGCTTGCATAGTATGATCTCATTACGGTTGTATGGTAATAACGATGGGGAAGGAGTGGCCAGGGATCATAATTGTGGAATTGTACTTCTGACTTCTGCTACAGTACGATGAGGGCTTGCAATTTTAGTCTTCAAATAAGATTCATTGCAAAAACATAATTCTAAATTTACACTCCAAAACCTAAACAAGACCATGGGCTAAATAGGTATTTATCATCAATTATTAGAAACATAGGTATACAAATAATATTGTATACCTATTGTATTGTAATTATATAAATCTATATATATGATAGATAAATATAGATAGATGTTTGTTTGAACGAAGAGGATGGCGATAGAAATAACCTGGGATGTCTGGATTCGTCTTAGATTAATCCAGAATATTATGATATAACTGGAGACCAGTTCTCCTGCAGCATTTTTCTTTTATGGAAAATTATATTTGTACACCATGAACGTGCAGCTCAGTGTCTCGTGGTGACAGGGTGGGGCGATTCCTCCACTAGAGGGCACTGCTGTAACACAGCTGAGGCTCCCCACACGCTGTGGCCTGTTTCACATTTGAACCTGACGTGGGAGTTATGACAGAACCATCACCAAGTTTTCTCATTGCTTATTTTTCCAAACTTAATTCATGTTGACACTTTTGGAAAGAAAAGAAGAATGTCCCTCATTAGTGTCACACAAAGTCTTACAAGCCTCATTACCACCTGAGCAACATGCAGCGATTCCAAAAAGCAGGCATCAGTCTTTCTCCGGCTACCGCCTCTGTCTTTATAAATAGACCACTGAGTTTAACAGTGGGAGATGGGTTGGTATCTTCACACCAGTGACAGGAAGCCTCTGCAGGGACAAGACCCTCTCCTCACAAACGCTGATGGCTGGAAGGTTCTTATCGGGTCAAAGTAGAAAGATCTTCAAGAACAACTCAAACATGCTCGCATTCTAGTTCAGGGCCTCGCGTATCAAAACTTACATGGATTTCCTACTGAAACATGGCGAATGCTCAAATCCAGAAAACGTTGTACGCACAAATAAATCCAGGTGTATGAAACCGTACGCACATGTTGGAGTAGCCAACTCCTGCCTATCCACGCCTCCATTTACAGATGCAAATCATATGTAAATGACCCGACACCTGAGATTCAATGACCCTATACCTGAGATTCAATGACCCTACACCTGAGATTCCCATGGTGCGCGATCAGAAAATGAAAACAAAAGAATGAATTAGCCCAGAAATCAGAGAAACTTCACCGAGAGCGAGTTGGAGACGCTTTTAACTGAAGTGGGGGGTGCGCAAAGATATACTGTTTGGCACACTGTCCTACGGTACTATAGCAGGAAGCGTGAGAGGAGTGAGTGGGAGAGCGGGCGTGAGGTTGATTAGGACGTCTCACACTTTACGCAAAGGGCTATTAACATGAGTTTGTTGCACACGGAGACAATCAGGGTTAGGTATTCTGCACCTGATTCTGGCAACAATTTTCATTCTGAGCCTAGACTTTAAACTTTGGTGTTCTACACTCCAGACATGATTTTGTCCTTTTAAGTGGTGCAGACTTACTTAATTAATTTATAAAGTCTTAATATACATCGGTTATGGCATTTATGTTTAATTGGTCTCAGATGTGTCAAAATCTACTCCAATCATGTACTACTAAATGTATTGTCAGTCCCATCAGTCTCGGCTCCAGTCCCTGAAACATCTGCTGATGCTTTTAATTCATGTTGATCCGACTAGAAATAGAATTGACTTCAGACTTGCAGCTAAAAGCAAGTCTCCATTGCAGCTGCTTGCATGGAATAAAACTGCGGGTATCTGACTGCAATGAAGACCTTCAGAGAGACGTCCACCGTGGTTCCTATAGTTGCGTCATTGCACTGCATTATCAGGGCACATCAAATGATGGCAGTGTGAGAGGTGCGCTATTAAATGATGATGATGAAAATATTTATTAGATAGAATGTTAGAGCAGTCAGACAATAGTATGTATTACAGTACAAGTACAGTGAAACATCCTGTCTAAGAGGAGCATTTCAACAAAGCCCTTGCGGTCTTGTTTCCGTTGAAAGTTCTTTGTACATAAATCATCGACATTTAACAATACAAATAAAAATACAAAAAATAAATTAATGCATTGATGCAAAAATAACAATAAATTAAAATACACATAATATGTACAACATAGGTGGAAAAAAAAGGGGGGGAATTGATCCGGAGGGAGTCGTGATGACTATCTCCGTTTCTAAAGGCTGTTTTGTAGGTGGCCATCGATGTTTTGAAATGGGAGGAGAAAATGGACAATTAACACAATATTCCTCTCATCGCTTCTTCTCTTTTCTCACTGTTCCGGGCCGGCTCTCCTTCGACCCTTTTCCTCACCAAATCAAAAACGTATCACAGCTCACTCCCTCTGTCTCCCTGTCTGTTCTCATTTCTGCCCAGAGACACTTCTATAGAGACTCGCTGCTGGAAGCACTCGAGACAATACTCTCTCTCTCTGTCTTCCTTCCCCAACCCATCTCGCCCTGCTACCATCATTGTCCCACCCTTTTGTTCCCTGAACACCTTTCCCTCTCCATCATCTTTCTTTTCTTTCACTTACTCCGAGGACTAGAACATCTCTTTGAGTGCACCGTTGATTCTGCCACTTTTTTCTTTCCAGCTCCCTTTCTGCCACATTTCTGGCTCTTAAGTGCTCATTCTAAACTTTTATGGACAATAAAACCTCCTCTCACTCGCTCTCAGTCTGAGAAATGTGCAAACAATTGCCAAACCTCTATACTGGTGGAAGCCATTTATTCTTCTTTAAAAAAGTTGATTGATCATGTTCTCCTCTGTCAAAGTATGAATATATATTGCATGTACAAACCAGCTTCAAACGTTCTTCTTCTAATGCAGCTATTTGTCATAATTTAAGCTGTATATCAACACGGAGCGTTGATGCATGTTTTAAAGCAGGGGTGTCAAACTCATTTTCTCTGAGGGCCACATGAGCATTATGTTTGCCCTCGAAAGGCCAAATGTAAACCGTAAAAAAATGTAACTAAATGTAATGTAATGTAATTACAATAAAATATTCAATTTTGATATCACTTTTTGAAAAGGTTGTAACTTAAAAATTGTTAGAGATAAAGCCATACTGTAAATGAGAAAAATCATAAGTATCAACCAAAGTTTGTGATGGGAATAAATTAACACATCTAATAATGTGGAAAAGTTCCATTCAAATGCAATCATCACGCAGGAACAAAGATAATCGATACAAAATCAAAGCAAAACCAAAAAGCCACCACCTTGTCTTGTCATGGACATGCAGAAACCAAAAAAACCAACCGAAGTGGGCAAGATAAAGAACATTCCCCGAGTCAATGCCGTGGAAAAGACGTCACTTTCAGGATCCATATACTCCATATGTAGCCGGCTACATATGGCGCTCAGGATCAGCACTGGACAGCTCCATATGGAGCCGTCCAGTGCTGATCCTGAAGGTGAACTTCATATGCTCATATGCACTTCTATGGCAAGCCGTTCAGGAAATTATTATATATATATATATATATAAAGTGAAGTTTGAGAATCAACTCTGATTCACTTGTCATGGTTGTGTTTAAAAATACCAAGAACAATTTTGTTAATGATCCAGATCACCATGTGGACTGTATAAATTCCAATTATCAGGGGAATGTGCTGCTTGGTGGAGGTCAGCGGTATTTATTTAATTTCCTCTCGGTACCAGTTGATCATGGAGCAAAACTAGGATACTGTTTTTATGTCAGCGTGAACACAACATCTGATCTCTTTAGATCAGAACTGAGTCCCTTTCAATGTCCTTGATCTCTTTCGGGCCATGTGGCATAAATGAAAACAGTTAGATCAGATGTCACATGGCTTCTTTTACACACACACCCACACACACACACACATGTGGCGCTGTGGCTCAGTGGTAGCGTAGTCATCAGCATATCAGAATTCCATTGGTTTGATCTGCAGCCCTGCAGTCTGCTGCCAAAGAGTGCGCAGACTGTGCACTGTGTTGTGTTATGTTGATGGTTACTGCTTCTTATGAGCGGTAACCGTGAATGTGAACTGTAAAGATAGCCCAATCTAATCTGAGAAATCAAACATCGTGGTTGGATAATGAAGCCTGTAATGTCTTCATAGCCAGACTCAGACGCTTGGAGTCCTGTGGGGCTAATTCAGAAGTTTCATTTTGTTTCTGTCTCCCAGTTTTTTCAGTGTCAGCGGGGAGCCTCTGTTGTATTTGGAAAGAGTGATTAGAGATCAGCCCAGACTACTTTGCTGTTCCCACTCCTGCCGTGAAGCTTTAATTAGTGCTGGCATGTCTGTCTCGTCCAGTTCACACAAAATAACCCGCATTAGGATGACAGATGTCTTCCTGTTTTTGAAATTGTGTCTGGGATATTTTTCCTGTTTAAGGAAAGGTATAGAGGACTGGGAGTGTGTGTGGGGTTGGTGGCCGTGTTGGCAAATGGCTGGTTGGTAGGAGGCTTTTGGGCTTCAATAAGCTGGTTGTGGAAACAACTATAAAAATAAAACTACACAAGGTCACAGTCTATCAAGATCCAACCAGCTTTTCTAGAATGCGTAACAGAGGAAACTAGCTCTGCCACACATTCTATAAATGATGGTGTTTCTGAGTTGCCGCTCGGAGCATGTAGAGTCTCTAGGTTTCATAACTTTATTTTCACAGCTAAAACTTCTGAATCATCACCGTTAGACAGAAGCTGTGAAAATGAGAGAAGCTGAAACCTTGATAAGAGGGCTGATGTGTTTCGCTCCGGTTCCCTAACACCCCTTTGATTTCTGCCCCGCGGTGTAAAATTCTCCACTTCCACGTCCTCTTTCTTTGAATCCCATTTTCTTCTATATGTCCCCCCCCCCAGGACTCCTGTGATGTTGCCGAGGTGCAGTGAAGTCTGTGTTAAAGACGTGGCCTCATAATGGACAGCATGTGTCTGAAGATCCCTGCGCATCACCGTCCTTCTTCCCCCCACAAAACACAAAACTGCTCTTTCAGGCTACATGGCATTAATGGTATCCAGGGATACGCCTGGACCGCCGGAGGAAACGATGAAAAGAAAGGGAATAACAGCCAGACAGCTGGTTATTTCTTCTGCTGTAGAGATCTAGCGAGCACAAAGCTCAGAAGCATCTATGATGGCGGTGGTTAGGGTGATGGCGTGAGTGAACTGTACATCTGGACAGTCAACGTGACCCTCTCCCATCAGCTTCACAGCTTTACCCGTAAAAATCGGAAGATTTTGTTTTAATACTTAAAAAAAATTATATTTCACTTGAAAGTCCCCAAAATGTACAGGTCCGTAAAATATTAAAATGAGAAGCTGTGCTGTCCTTTGCTGGGAAAAATAAAAAGATGACAAAGATTATATTACATTAGTAACGGATGGAAAGTTTTCACATTATGATTCATATGTCAAGACATAACTGTAAATACAGTTTCGCAGTATTAATTAAGCTTTTAGAAATGCTGTGAATGCTGATGTATAATAAAATAAACCCACAAAATATATCCCCTATATTAATTTTCCAAGTTATACTACAACTTTGTAGAACTTTTTAAAAGAACTAACATGACATTTGCTCGCTTTAAAGCACTACTCAGGTAGGCTGGTGGTGCAATATCACCAACCACGCAGAATAACTCTGAAGTTTGCTCCAGTAGAGCTGCTTCCATAACGTATTTAATGATATTAATCTGCAGTTAGTCTGCTTCCCTTTGACTCTTATGTGAAGATGAAGACGAAGATGATGTCTTTTTTTTTATTAAATCCAGGCTGAGGGACCGCATTTCAGATTGTTTGTTCAAATGCTGTCGGATGTTGCTGGTACTCTGAGGGTCTGCAGAAGAGGGCTGCAACCTTTCAGAGAAACATTTGCAAATTTAATTAATTTGTTTTGATGATTTCTTTCCTGTATCACATGAAGAAAAAAAAACTGCACTGCAACTATCAGACAACAAAGTTGCCATGAACATGATGTCATCAGTGATGGGGTCATCTTTAGACAGTTCAGGTTTATAATGTAATTATATTTCATATTGAATGCCACCATTTATCATACAGCGCTTCGGTTCTGCACTGCAGAGACAGAGTGCAATGCATCATAATAAAAATACTGCAGCGAGGAGCCAGGAAAAAGTTTCGAAGTACAGAAAACAAGAGTTTAAATGCTAAAAAAAACTGTTGTGTCCTCTTCTGTGATAAATCACAACAACAACTTTTTGGTATCAACCAGCCGTTAATTAATGTAGCAGCAGATATATTAATTTTTTTACAGCTGGCTTCTGTGCAATAATAACTGTAAATACAAGTCACCATCAGATGGCATGCTTTGCCCTCTTGAACACACCCACTGCAAGAATGAATGCCTTTATCTACACAAATAATCCGTGATCGAATGTCCCGATCCGATCACGTGATTTGAAATCGGGCCCGATCACGTGCTTGCAGACTCGATCGGAACTGGACGTTACCTCCCGATCAGGGCTCTGATGTATATGGATAGTTATTTTCATTACTTTTTATCAGATCTGGAGTTATGCGGTGGCAGAGTGAGCCCTCTCTACTCGACACAGAGACTGCAGCACGTACGGCATGACATCACTTCCTGTGACACTGTTGGCTGAATGCCATCAACCAGGGACAAAACGGTTTCTAACCATGAGTCCAAACTAGCCCAGGATGAACATGAACTGTAATCTCTCTCTTGCATTAAAGCACAATTAATTGGTATCTCGTTATTTATATTATCCAAGTGTATTTAGCTTATTGAAATTACTCTAGAGAGGCAGGCAAATTTTAAAAGCCTTCATATTTTTAGCACAAGAGCCTTATTTAATAAGTAATTTAAAAATTGGAGGTATAACTGTAGTATAATAAATATTATAATAATAAATATAATAAAACATGTAACATTTGTCTTGGCAGTAACTGGGCTAAAACAAAGTTCATTTCAGTGAAGTCATGGTAACTCAAATCTAAGTGTGTACATTTAATTACAGGCTGTTAGCTTTTCATTTTAGATCAGATATAAAGACCAGATAAGACCTCTTCCTGCCTGCTGCGAGCGCTTCTCATACTGCCTGACAGAAATCAATGAAAATCCAATTTCCTGTATGACTTGTAGCACGTACCGTCATCGTGTAGAAGGAGCTGGAGCGTCATGCAGGAAAACTTGATGCCTGAAATAAGAAAATCCCTTTAATGTCAGTATGTAATGAGGTGAAGTGTAGTAATAGCTTGATAATCTGACAAGTGTTCGGGAGGTTTTCAAAGCGGCGATGCTGAAAGTGGTTTAAGAAGGATAAAAGAAGAAATTCTTCACACACCCCTCACGCCCGTAAGGCGGTTTTATGTTGCCCTGTGACAGCGACCAACTTGAACTGTCTTAATGTGACCGTTCTTCCTTTGCTATTGATCTTCCTTTCAATATCCGTTCAGAATTAGGTCAGATTCCAATAGGTTCTACACACTGATATCTGCCCCCTTTTCTTTTATTGACAGCTCTTTTTTGATGAGATGTCAAGGAAGAAGAATGCAAACAGGGAAATACAGGAGTCTCTAGAGTCTAGACAATTGGGAGGGGGGGGGGGGGGGGGGGGGGGGGTGTGAAGGAGTGCTAAAGGGAGGACAAGGTAGTTCTGGAAGCTGTCAGGGTGTGAAAGAATTGCTGTCACCAGTATAACAGGGGCATTAAAGCAGCTGCCTCCCACTGAGCTGGGTAGTGCGTGTGATCGTGAGTTTGACTCGTGGTGTTTGAAGCTGTATGCACGTGCTCATGTTAGTCATGGCGTAACACCATCCTTTTTTTAAATTACATGAATGCACAAACTCTAAAATGCCACGAATCACAAAAGGCTACTCCGTCCAGCCAGATGCAGCTCTGTGGGTTAAAGTTCAGTAACACGAACTCAAATCTGCAGGAGCTCCAGGCAGAATCGCATCTCCATTTTCATTCCTCCCCCCTTTCCACGGTTCCAAGAGAAAAAATAAGGATGCTGAACTGTGAGCATGCTGCTGATTTTAAGGCTGTGCTGTGAATTTGGTTTAGTGGTTACAGGCGTGAGTCAGACCCACTCACAATATGCTGGGTAAATGTCAGTATATGGGACAGGAAAACAAGTGAAGGCTTCTTGAGTCACACTCATCCATCACCTCGTCTTGCCCAGAGCAAACCCACCAAGGAGCTTCCATCAGATTCCTCAGGGGAAGCGTAGATAGAAGATTTAACAAAATGAAGAAATTAAGAAAATTAAAGCACACACCAGGCCAGCAGTGGCTGTTTCCATGTGTTGGTGATCATTGCTAGTGAACATAGAGGAGCATTTAGCGACTAAACAGTCTGGTAGTTTCTCAGAAGATGGAAACTAAAGAGTGAAGAAGGGATTGAAACACGTGTCCAGATTAATGTTCATACTAATCCCAATCAGCTTGATGTGTGAATGAGAACACCATTAATGTCAGAATAATGTGATAATTGATTATTTCATGATCCTATTTATAGTGAAGCATTTAATGCAGCCTCGTGGGTAGCATGGGTAGTCCGCTGAGCAGGAGCTAACGTAGCATTGCCAGTTTCTCAAGCCCGGATAATTGCAGAGGCTTGCGTCAGGAATGGCATCCGGCGTAAAAATGTTCCCAAATGTAAAAAGAAAATGCAAATCAAAGTAAATAAGAAAGTCATACTAGATTGGTCACGGCCCGGGTTAACGACTGCCAGCAGAGTCGTTAACCCGGGATGCTGCTGGAAACTGGATTACTGTTGGTCGAAGACAGAGACGAAGAAGAGGAGGAGGAAGACGGGTGCATCAGCAACGAGAGAAGAGGGAATGGAAGAGTTTAGGACTGAGAGTAGGGACTTTGAATGTCGGGACGATGGCTGGAAACGCTAGAGAGCTGGTGGAAATGATGATGAGGAGAAAGGTTGATGTGTTCTGTGTGCAGGAGACCAGGTGGAAATGATGCAAGGCTAGAAGCTCAGGAGCAGAATTCAAGTTGTTTTATAACAGAGGAGATGGAAAGAGGAATGGAGGAGTTCTTACGCTCCACAGGTAGGAGGTGAGTTAGAGGAGGAGGAGAAGTTCTGGAGTGACTTAGATGAAGTGGTTCAGAGCATCCCGAGCAGTGAGAGAGTCGTGATTGGAGCAGACCTCAATGGGCATGTTGGTGAAGAAATAGAGGAGATGAAGACGTGATGGGCAAGTTTGGTCTTCAGGAACCTAGAAGGACAGACGGTGGTGGACTTTGTCAAAAGAATGGAAATGGCAGTAGCTAGCACTTATTTCCAGAAGAGACTAGAACATAGGGTGACTTATAATAGTGGAGGGAGGAGCACACAGGTGGACTACATCTTGTGTAGATGGAGCAGTTTAAAGGAGGTTGGTGACTGTAAGGTCGTGGTAGGAGAGTGTAGCCAGCCAGCATAAGCTGGTGGTGAGGAAGATGACTCTAGTGGTGAAGAAGATGAAGAGGACTAAGGTGGCGGACAGAGGACAAAGTGGTGGAGGCTGAAGAATGAAGCGTATTGGGTGGCTTTCAGGGAAGAGTTGAGACAAGCTTTGGGTGGACAAGAGATGCTTTCAGAAAACTGGAATACAACAGCTAAGGTGATCAGGGAGACAGGGAGGAGAGTACTGGGTGTGTCTTCTGGAAGGAAAGGAGATAAGGAGACCTGGTGGTGGAACCAGGAAGTACAGAAGTGTATACAGGAAAATAGTTTAGCTAAGAAGAAGGGGGACATTGAGAGGGCAGATGAGAGTAAACAGGAGTACAGGGAGATGAGACGCAAGGCAGAGGCCGAGGAGGCAAAGGCCAAACAGTTCGCAGTATGTCAGGTTAGATAGTAAAGAGGGAGAGAAGGATCTGTACAGGCTGGCCAGACAGAGAGACAGAGATGGGAAGGATGTTCAGCATGTTAGAGTGATGAAGGATAGAGATGGATGAAAGAGAACAAAGGATAGTAGAGGCACTTGTTATGGACCAGAAAGTGACAAAGATTAGCACAAATACATTTAGAAAGGCAATAAAGAGGATGAAGAATTGGAATGTAGTTGGCCTGGGTAACATACATATAGAGGTATGGAAGTATGAGAGGCTTTATTGTCACTTCTGTCAGGGCATTTGTACTGGACCCAAAACATTAAGACTAAAGTGTGTTAATCAAGCTCTCAGATCATGTCTGGATTCCCTTTCACAATCACTCCAATTTCAACCTGTTCTTCAGGCCCAGAACCAGCATTAAGTTCAACACGTGCACGAGCACATCCAGCATGGTCAGAGCGACATTAGACATGTGAGGCATGACAGCTCCGTTTTTAGCAGCGATGTCAGCTGATGATGAGAACCACACGTCTGCAGAAACACAGATGGAGTTCCTCCACACAGCATCTACATGAACACCACCAGCAGGTCCACAGTAGCAGTTCTCATCAGTGCTGACAGAAGAAAGGCTGTTCCCGTTTCTGTCTCCCTCCCGCCTCCTCCCTCGCTCCCTTTCTATCTCTCTCACCCACTCTTGCTCTCATTCTGTTGCTCGCTCACTATGCTATTCTGTGTTTATGCTGCATTGGCTGCCACAGACCCAGTTCATTCTATTTTTCTGTTCCCTTTAGAGAGAAGCCTCCTCCTGCAGATTACCTTTTCTCTTTCTGGTCTTGTTATCCCGCTCTTCGATTTTTCCCTCTAAACCTCTCTCTCGCTCAGTCTCTCGCTCTCTCTCTCTCACTCGCTCTATCAGACTGTATTTCCTATGCATCTCTGCGTGGCAGAGAGGAACAGGGACTTGGCTCTCCCTTCTTCCTCTCATCTGCCTCCTCCGCTTCTGCATCCTCTTCTTCACCTCTCGTTGTCTCCCCTCCTAACGGAGGGATAATGTTATACTTCCAGCTGGTGATCATGGCTGGGACGGTGATGCTGGCTTACTACTTTGAGTACACGGACACCTTTCCTGTGCACATCCAAGGCTTCTTCTGCTACGACAAGACCTTCTCCAAGCCTTACCCCGGTCCGGATGACACCAGCAAGATCCCCCCTGTGCTTATCTACTCACTCGTCACAGCCATCCCCACCCTGATGGTAAGAGATGGGTGGTGTTGTGTTGTAAGTACAAGTGTGTGACTGTATTAGGAATAAGTTGTAATAGAAAGTATCAATCTGTAAAAGTTGAGTAGTTTGAATAGTTTTTCGTGTGTTTTTACGTCCTATGAAACGACACAGGAAAACAGTGTTCACTTCCTGTTTTTTCAATCTTACTGTCTGTGTTGAGCAGTTATATAGTGAACAGACTGGAAGGCTGCATGGAGGTAACCTCTAGGCAGGTGTGTGTGTGTGTATGTGTGTGTGTGTGTTTGTGTGTGTCAGCCGAGATGTCACAGATTTAATAGGTCATTAGAAAGACCTATTAAAGAAAAGAAAGAGGGATGTCTGAAAATAAAAACTGGGGATGAAAGGTTAGGGAAGAGACAATGAGCCCAAAGTGAGATAAGAGAGTGAGCACGCAATGCACACCTGAGCCCCGACACAAACCTGACAGACCACAAAAACACACAGAACACCTGAAAGCAAACCGACGGACAGTCACAATACAAACCAGACAAATATCCTGACTAGATTGCATTCATAGACAAAAAACAACAGCAACAACCCGCGCCTACTGCAAAGACGAGTGTCTTACACAAGCATCACAGACAGATTATGTTTGCGTGCAGCAGTTGGGGGCTGAGGGAAAGGTTGTGGGTTATATAATATGATACCACTGTGCACAGTTTATCATGCAGCCACAAAACCCCCAAAGAAAAGAAAGCAGTGTTCACTGTTGACAATGTTCACACCGATGGTAGACCAAAACAATGCACGATTAGTTAACAGATAGATTGACATCACTACTAGTGCTATAAAGCAGCGGTCCCCAACCACCGGGTCGCGGGCCATTAGGTACCAGGCCGCACAGAACGTTCACATTTTTATTTTTATTTTTTTTATTGATTATCAGTCTAAAGATGTTTTATTTTGAAAAGTGACTTCTGTGTGGAATGACTCACAGACGACTGCATGCGTCTGTGCCTCTTGACAGGTCACCTGATAGGTTACCAGACATTACCCCGAAACATTAAGCCCACAAGCTATCAGAAATGAGTAAAAAACAAACATCTTTAGCGAGCTTCTTTGGAAAGGGGAAAAGGCCCAACAAGGAGACAGAAGAAGAGCGAAATCTGCAATTAAAAGACAAACCAGGAGTCCTACTTAAAATAGGGGTTCATCCCTACAGGTGATTCTCATGCACCGAGCCCGCTCTGTATAAGATGTGGCGACAAGCTAGCAAATGAGTGAATGAAGGGTTCAACACTGCTTCTGCACCTGGAGACCAAGCACCCTGCAGTAAAAGACAAGAAAGAAACATGAACAAGAAGGGCAGCAGCAATTACTGATGCCCACCACTTCAACAAATGTGTGTGTACTGCTAACGTCATACTTAGTGGCTAATCGTATTGCTAAGGCGAAGAAACCTTTTACTATTGGTGAAGAATTGATCCTGCCTGAGGACATTTGCCATGAACTTCTAGGAGAGGCTGCAGTTAAAAAGACAGCGCGGGTTCCTCTTTCGGCACCGTCGCGAGGCGAATTGAGAATAATGCAGAGTATATTGGGAAAAACGTTGTTGGAGAGGATTAATAAGTCACCTTGGTACGCAATCCTTAAGTAGTGAACTGATCAAATGGAAAAAATCAGCAACATGGCAATAACAATAGCAACACGCTGCAGTCAGGAAATTAATAATCTGCTGGCGGTGACTATTGAAGGTTATTTTTTCCAGCATGTGTTGAAATGTTGATCCCGGCTACATATGGAGCTCAGGATCAGCACTGGACAGCTCCATAGGTAGTCGGCTACATATGGAGCTGTCCAGTGCTGATCCTGAAAGTGACGTCTTTTCCGCGGCATTGATTCGGGGAATGTTCTTTATCTTGCCCACTTCGGTTGGTGTTTTTGGTTTCTGCATGTCCATGACAAGACAAGGTGGTGGTTTTGGTTTTGCTTTGATTGTATTGATTATCTTTGTTCCTGCATTATGATTACGTTTGAATGGAACTTTTCCACATTATTAGATGTGTTAATTTATTCCCATCACAAACTTTGGTTGATACTTGTGATTTTTCTCATTTACAGTATGGCTTTATCTCTAACAATTATTAAGTTACAACCTTTTAAAAAAGTGATATCAAAACTGAATATTTTATTGTAATTACTGTGGCAGCTAAAGAGTTAAATAAATAAATAAAGTTATTTAACAGCATGTTAAGGAGTAGTTACATTTATTTTACATTAAATTACATTACATTTAGTTACTTTTTTTACTGTGTTACGGTTTACATTTGGCCTTTGGAGGGCAAACATAATGCTAATGTGGCCCTTGGAGAAAATGAGTTTGACACCCCTGTCTTAGATGAAACCAGTCCGTGGTGCAAAAAAGGTTGGGGACCGCTGCTATAAAGGATGTCAGGAAGGTTTTGGAGGATTTGAGACTGACTGATGACTAATAATTGTATTTAGCCATACATTGTTTTCCTTATAAAAGTAGGCAAAAGCGAGATTGGTCAAGACGTTTAATTAGAATTACCAAAGCAAAACAAATAGGTCTTTACTACAATGTTCAAATAGGCATAAACAATTCTGACACAGCCCTTAAAGGCGTCGCCCTTTAATGAGTTCTTCTCGGTGCAAGCTGAGCCCTGGTACCAAGTTCATGTGTAAACCTGCCAAGACGCAGACAGAAAGACAGGAGGTGATATTTCATAATTAACATGAAGATCCAGCTTCCATCCCCGTGGCAATCATCTGGGTGCAAGTTCTGTTTCTTGCAGTCAAAATACCACAAGAATCCCAAAAGGTGTGGACTGTGTGTCAGACATAAATAGAACAATTGTGCCATGTGTTCTGTGTCATCAATGAGTATGAGCGTCAACCTCGACAAGCAAGGATGGGATAGGGTGACCAGTTAGTGCAGACCTGGGCATTGTACGGCCCCAGGGCCACATTCGGCCCTTTGGTTGACTCTGACCGGCCCGTGTTGGGTTAATTGGAAATTACAAAATAAACAAATGTTCTACTTTAACTCATGCATGGAGTAAAACTGCATTCAGTGACAGTTCAGTATGTTCAGCATCTTTCTTAATGAGCACACAGACAATATTGTGATGTCTTTAGGATGCTGAGAACCTTCACACAACTTTCCAACAGTCAAAATGTGTCCTAATATGCGTCACAAATGGTAAAACATTCACATTTATTTCACCATTGTTCTGAGAAATTTAATTGTATAACTGACATTTTTTGTAAGGCAACCTCAATTTTTAATTGCTTAATTATAACATATACTCTTACAATCTTGTCAAAACAATGCTATTTTCTACTTATTTTATAAAGGAATACGATCAATATTATGCGGAATGGAATTCAGCCTTTTGGCCCGGCCCACCAGAATATTTTCTGTTTCTCACCCCTGAGTTAGTGGAACATGTGATCCTATAAATGTTATTACTGGATCAAATAAACTTATCCAGTAAACAGTTTCCGTTATGTCCCTTTAATCATTGCGAATTCAACGTAGCAGACCTTTAATGGTACTTCAATTGGAGGTAAATTACTTTGTAAGTTGATCTGGGTCAGAGCGCATTATTTACAGCAACTAATCTGCCCTAACCTGTGCCGACAAAGGTTTTGTTGCTCCTAATAAGCAGCAAGGTAAATTACAGGACCAGCTTCTTGTCGTAGTGCCAGCCTGGTGCTAATGGGCTTCCTGAGGAGTCTGGTTTCCTTTTGTCCACTGCAGCAGCAGAGCAGACCTTTGTGTTTACAGAAAAAGAGGCTGATGTGTACAAAAATCAGCCAGAGCTGTGACCTTTCATAGGATATTAAGTAAAAGGTTTGGATCTATCACAGCCTTTTGTTGCACAGAGACTTGACTTTTTCATTTTCAGCATGTCAACTCAAAAAATACACAAAAAAAGCTAGACTGTACAAGAAGTAAATGGGATTACATGTTAGAGGTTTGACTGTTTAAATAGACTCAACGGCTACGTCTGAATTACCTCCTAGTCCAAAGTAGGCACCACAAGCTCTTTGTCAGCTCCCAGAGAAGTCCCAGCATCTAATTAAAGCCATCAATCATCTTCCGAAGCTTCAGAACAAGGAGCCGAGCCACTGTTAACGGAGGAGAGGGGCTCTAACGCCTTTCCACCTCAATCTGTTGGCCACATCTGTGCTCATGTGCTCATGTGCTCATGTTTGTCTTCTTCTGAAAATGAAAGGAACCAAACAAAAAAACATTCTAATTTCTGTGTTGATTGTCAAGGTTGTTTTTCTGTGAAGGGGCTCTCGATGCCAAAGGGTTTATTAGGCAGACTCACAAATTAATGTAGCCCCGCCGAAACTTTTATCTTCATCGAGGTTATAACGATCAATTCTGTCTGAATTTATTCTGAAGGTATTTGTCATTGTAGCTGCTGTGTATTGAATTGTGATGCTACATACTGAGAAGCGTTTCTCATAATGTATCCATTCCATTGGTCAATCGTTCTAATTAATAATTGAAGGGTTTATTGCACAGCCATTGTTTTAATCTACCAGTGACTGTAATCCCTCACCTCCAGTAATCCCGTCCACCTCATCGTCCCCCTTTTGCAGACTGTCTTGCTCTTTGCGCTACGCTACAACAGGCGGTGCAGAACTGTATGCACGCCATCCCACCTTGAACTCTGTCTCATTAACAGTTACATTTCCCGTTAGGCCATTTATAGCGATTAAAAAAAGGCACTTCATGTTTTTGAAACATTTTCAACACAAGCATGCAGCTTCTCATTTGTCAATGGATTAAACTAAATTTACTTACTTCTTCTGGATATATCTGTACCAGTATATATATTTTTTTACTTTACACCAAAGCAAATGCTTGCAAGAGCACTGGAAATTCATTTCATGGCCATCTTGAAAGTTTGATTAATGAAAAACACCAAGCACGATGCCCTCTCCAGGAAGTTCCACAACAGGTTATTCTCACTGTTCTAGACAGATTTTCAAAATCCATTCACATGATTCCATTGCCCAAGCTGCCCTGTACAAAATAAACCACTCAAGCCCTACTCTTTCGGACTTTCCTGATTACTGACCAGGGATGTCATAAAAAAAAAAAAACAGATTCAAGTGCACATTACTTTTTTAAGATTACACTATTCGCTTGACTTCCTTTATGTTACATTAAAATTACACATCAATAAAAAAAGCACTAACTCCAACCTCTGATTATGTGCTGTTTATTTGGCAAAATGGATTTAGACATGCCAGAAAAACCGTGGGCCATGCGCCTCACACACTGTACCTTAGACATTTTAAAATTGGGCCCGAGGCATGATCCAGCAATAAACAGCAAATACGTCACAATGTAGGGTAATACCCCAACTGAGAGTAAGTACACAGAGTCTGCTTTAGCCTTTATACCATCTGAACAACAATAATATGCCAAGAGGTGTGGGGATGTTGGTTGGGGGATCTGGTTGGACGAAGCCAGTAACATTTGGCAAAACACATATAAATTTGACATATGGCATTGGTCGATTTATTCATCCTTCTGTGTGAGTTGAGTCCTACATTGTAGTTCAGTTGATATTACTGCATTAACACGACCTGGTACCCTGTGTGATGGTCAGGAGCCCTCTAGCTGCTTATCGCCCAGAAGTTACAGGGTCAAACACTTTGCGAAGTTCAGAAGTATGTAAGCCATTCGGAACTGCTCGGTGGTAAAGGCGGAGGGCTGTAGTAAGAATTTTAGAAAAGAAATCAGAGAGCATGATTTTAGAAATGAGCGACAGGTATCTGGAACAGTGTCGGCTGGGTTCATGATGGCCAGATTGTTCTGTCACGATGCCGACATGGAGAACCCAAAAGCACAACAGGAGAAGGGAATCCGTTACCTTTAATTTCATGTTTTAACAGAGGTGGTCAGTCCAAACCAGCAGACAAATCAGGATAGGGGCAGGCAATACGCAAGATGATTGCAGGATTAGGAGGATCTTGGAAGACAGGAGAGGTTGGTGCATGGAAAAATACTGATCCTCCCCATGCTGTGACATGCACAGACCTGCGAGCCACGAGGCACATTATGCTGCTCATGCTCATTTTAGCATCAAAGCACACCAATGTTATTTTTAAATCTATGCAAAATGCTGATGACATTTTGTGATAGACTGTGACAAGAGAAAAAGAGTTTTGGCATCGAGTTCAAGAGGAGATCAGTTAGAAATGTGTAAGTCGTTTCAGTTCATTTCATATTGATGGGCTAATTCAGTTTTGTCTTGTTGTTTGTTTGATTCTAAAACCTCTAAAGTAGGGATGTCAAACTCATTTTCTCCAAGGGCCACATTAGCATTATGTTTGCCCTCCAAAGGCCAAATGTAAACTGTAACACAGTAAAAAAAAACATAACTAAATGTAATGTCATTTAATGTAAAATAAATGTAACTACTCCTTAACATGCTGTTAAATAACTATTTATTTTGTTATTTAACTATTTAGCCATCACAGTAATTACAATAATATATTCAGTTTTGATATCACTTTTTTAAAAGGTTGTAACTTAATAATTGTTAGAGATAAAGCCATACTGTAAATGAGAAAAATCACAAGTATGAACCAAAGTTTGTGATTGGAATAAATTAGCACATCTAATAATGTGGAAAAGTTCCATTCAAATGCAATCATCATGCAGGAACAAAGATAATCGATACAAAATCAAAGCAAAACCAAAAAGCCACCACCCTGTCTTGTCATGGACATGCACAAACCAAAAAAAACAACCGAAGTGGGCAAGATAAAGAACATTCCCCGAGTCAATGCCGCGGAAAAGACGGCACTTTCAGAATCAGCACTGGACAGCTCCATATGTAGCCGACTACCTATGGAGCTGTCCAGTGCTGAAGTTCACCTTCATTCTATGTTAATTTACATGCTTGAAACTATTTCTATGATATATATTCATGTGAGGTCAATTGCATTTAAACAAACACTGGATAAGCAGTTTCAGAAAATGAATCAATAAATGAATGAACTATAAAAGCACTCGTAGAGCACAAACATCCACCAAGCAGGAAGCAGGTTATTCCCCTCCTGATTGGATTTACACCATCCACATGGTGATCTGGATCATCCTCAAAATTGTTCTTGGTATCTTTATAGGTCAAGCAGTGGCAGAAATGCGTTAGTAGCATGCAGTGGACTGAAAAGTCACCTGACAGGCAGAGCCGTCCTGATTTTGGTTGGTGTACCTCAAGGTTTTCTGCCAAATTGGTCTCCTCAGCTCGGGTAAAGTGGAGACTCCCAACTGCGTATTGAGCCCATGAAGAAGAATGTTGGAGGACACACTGAGATCGATAGATGGCACACACAGACAAAGCCATAAGTGCTCTGGGCATTATAGGAGTGGGGGGAAAAGCTTTGCCATCAAGAACACAGACGCCTACGGATCCCTCTGGACCCAGAAAGTAGGCTCACAGGAAAAAAGTGAGTGCCACCTGAACACATCCCAGCTTGATCTAGCATGGCTCCATTTTCTGAGTGAAACGGCGACACCAGGAAACATCAATGATGACGAGTCTGGGTCTATCAGAGGAAGCATTCAAAGACGTTGATGAGAATAAAATGCTGCATGGGTGGCAGGCAGCAGACAATAAAGGTTAATCGACAAACTAGAAGGTCAGCGTTTCAATCCCAAGCTGATGTGTCCTCAGCCAGGATGCTGAACCCTGAATTCCCCGTATGGTTGTTCCAGGGAATGTCGATATCTTAGGATGGAAACACTGTGGCTGAGGCTGCCGACAGGAGTGGCATATCCTCCTGAGAGCTAGCATGTCCTCTGTAATGGACAAATGTCCACTACAGAGGACATGCTAGCGGGCTGGGTCTCATGAGGATATAATTTTTATTCGTATTTTTTATACTCAGATTTCTTTTTTCTTTACAGACTGTATATATTCTTTTGTTATTTCATCAGCCCACCGGCCCTGCAGGTATAGCCATGATGTTAAGTTCAAGTTCAAGTTTCAAGTTTATTTATTTGCATGTCCCAACCAGGCAATTCTTATCACAGCAGGTAATTAAAAAAAAAGAAGTCTAAAAACACAACAAATGTACATAAACATGAACAGACAAATACATAATCACAAGATCCAGATTGCAGCAGTTAAATAATAATAATGGTTAAAGAATGAAATATATAGATATTTAAAGCCCACACACATATGGTGAAAGTTGTTGGGCTTGTTGTCTTCATCAGGGTTATCATAAAATGTCTTGTAATTTGCATAATGTCATCGGAGCATTAAACATTAAACTGCACTTACCCCACCCATTTTTGCTGACATGGGAGGAGCATGTATGCCTGGATGAAGGCTGCCCTTTCACTTCTCTTTCTCCATTCTATAATGAAAAGGGAAATAAGGAAAATGTCTGATAAGAGGGGAATCATGTACCCACAAGAAACCAAATGAAACGATGAAGTCCGTCACAGCAGAAGGGAAAAGATTCAAATCACAACTCAGACATGGAGTCTATTCATGGTAGGAAGAGCCACAGCGTTTTATCACAGTACATTAAACTTCCAGTATCTGTTCTAAATATCTCCGCTGCTGAGATACACACACAAGAAGGATTTTCCACAGTTTCCAGTCTGCCTCGAACACGATCCCAGCGATAATCACGCGCGCCCGAGGCCATTTGGGACTTCATTAGCAGACCATTTTTATATTTGCATCATCGAGCACTGTCCTCGTTCCCTCCTTCTCATTGCCGCTCCCTCATTCCCCGAGAGTTCGTGGTTTACTATTTATTGCCTATCTGGTAGTTTCGGCAGAAGTCCCTCAAACCTGTCAAATGAGATTTCTTCTTCTTCTCCCGAGCTTTGATCCACTTTTCCCCGAGGCAGAGAAGCAAAACACCTCGGGCCTCCTGCGTGGCTGGTGGACCGCCATGCTTCACTCGCCGCCTCAGAGATCTCCGATGAATGCCAGTGGCCAATCTGTATTCCCAGCAGGGGTTCATCCCAGCTTGCCGTCCACTATTCTTGGCCTCATGTTGTTTTGTCTGGTGAACCAAATCTGTGGTTTTCTGTGAATTTGTCACACGGTCGCACCTTTTCTCTGCAGAATATTGTGTATACTTCTGCTGAGAATCCAGGTGATGCAAGAGGTAACGCAGCGTTCACTTGCCTCTCTCCTGTCCAGGGGAGCTGTGGGATGAAAGGAGGAAGCAAGTCATGCAGGTCTGTTGCTTTGTACTCAGTGTCTCTGCATCCTGATTTGGGGATGGAGACCTGAATATCTGCTTAATCCACTTGTTAAGCAGCCTGCATTAACTGATCCTCCCCATGCTGTGACATGCACAGGCCTGCGAGCAATGAGGCACATTATGCTACTCTGCAAGAGTAACGTGATGCTTGGAGGTCAATTTGTGCATATTAACAACACAACAAACACTCATTGACACGCAACAGATGAATAAGCTGGTGTGTCCATTCAGTAACAGTATTTTGTTATATTTTTATAAAGAGGTCGGTCAATAATCTGCTGCTGCGCATGGTTAGATCTTTTCTTTGCACAACAGCAGGCGCGTTAACAGCAGTCGGCCAGTTTGCCGAGGAGCTGGAGACGTGCCGCGTTTCACCTGAAGCGCTTCGTCTCACAGCTCAGTGTGGCTGCTACTGCTCCATTACTCCCACGTGGTACTTTCTGGTCAGGGGTATAGTCTACTACTGTTACCACTGCTCAGTAAGAGCCAGCTGATGTTCGAGCATTTAATGCTTTTAATGCTTTCATTTCGGAATGAAGTATCTATCTATTTAATATATTTAGGGGCGTGAACAGCAAGTGGTGAGGCTGATATCAGAGATAAGATAATGTGTATGCTTCCTTTCCATGTGTGACTCCACACACACACACACGCACACAAAGAGCGGATTGAACGGATTTCATGAGAATCCTTAAGAGTCTGTCTTTACAGAGTATGTGTCTTCTTCATTTTTAAGTACGTCAGATCAACAAAACGCTCTTTTTGAAGCTTTTCTTTTCTTGAGAAAACAGAACAGGATTTGATCTCTTTGTTTTTAACCCCAGTTGCTGAGGAGCGTAAACTCAGGTGCATCCAGCAGACGATGCTGCGGCTGGAGGCATGTGGCTGACCCCAAATCTGTGATTAAGTGGAGAGAAAGTAATTTTGAGCAAGATGTTAAAGGATAAACAAGCAGTGAGGGGTGGGGGTGGGGGGGGGGGGGCGCAATTATTGAAACGTAAAATACTTTGAATCCCACTGGTGCAGAATGCAAGACAATGGAACAGGGGGCACGCAAAATGTAAAAGAAGGAACTGAGGCAGAACGCATGAGACGCTATTTTTCCGCTGTGCAAAAAAATGAAATGAAATGTGAAAGAGCAAATTAAATCTCATAGAACGAAGAAAGGGATGGGTGGAATGTAATAAATCAACACTTGCAAACGGTGTCGCTATGCATCTTGGTCTTTTCGTTATCTGTGTTTATGTCTGCGTGTGAGTTTGCCCATGCCTGTAGATGCAGTATAAGTTTTGAGTACTGGAAAGTACCCCACTCCCGTTTGGGTTTGGGCACGTTGTAGGCACCCATCTATGAATGAGCGCTTGTTCTTTCCTTCATCATTCTTTTTCATCACGCCAGTGGATTTGCGCCCGTATTTTCCCTCACTCTGCTGTTAGCAGCATCCTGGTGGAAACCACATGTGAATGAAGATGACGGTGATCCTGCAGGACTGTGACGGGGGTAGTAGTGCCTTTAACGTAATCCTTTAGTTGAGATCCCACGTACTGTATAAACTGCAGTGCGGAGACTGAGGTTGCCGTACATGATGCCAGATGATGGGATGTCGTCTCGGTGTGCTTCACACGTGAATAGCCATCCCAGGTTTGTCAGAAGCTTTAGGTCTCATTTCTGCAGAGCTGCGTCTGCACGTTGCAATAAAGAGCATCAGAAAGACTGAAAATATCACGACTGATCATCAGCTTTATTGCACTTCTTACCTCTGCTGAGGAGGTCAGGTGGCCATTGTTGGTTTGTTCACCTGTTATCAGAATTGCTCAGAGAGTGAGGGACAGATTCTGATGAGAGGTCTGTTCCGTTGATCAGTTAGATGCTGGCTCTGATCTGGATCGTTGCAGATCAGCACATCTCACCTGCCTCTCTCTCTCTGGTTTATTCTTCCAGGTCTGTCAGCACCTTTGCTAACCGATGGAAACATGCCCGGATGTTTCTCTCCTGCATTCTCTGTTCTGACACATTTGTTGCGTTCAGCAAAGAGCTTGTTGAAATATTTGTCTTCACGTAGAAAATAGACGTATTTTCTTTTTCTGAATTTGCATATCTACTGAGAAGCAGTCAGTAAAATATATATTTAAAAAAGGTGCTTAACATGTGTTCATCTAAGCTCTTTCATTGCCTTCTTTTCTTCCTCTCTTCTTGCTCCCTTCATTCCTGCACCCTGAGTTATCTCCACAGCCCTCTGTAATTCATCTCATTACTTGCGGTACAACATCTCCAGTTACATCCGTCTAATAGACAAACCTTCACAAATAGGGCCTCTCTGAATGCACATTCTCATTTGACGACTACCCACTGAAGCAAATCAAGCTCTGGTTACTTCCACACACAGAACAGAATCCTTCATCTTCCTTGTGCTGACAAAAAAATACTCTCTGAACTCATGATGTCTTCTGTGCATGCCATTATTGATCTTTCAAGTATTTATCGGTGGCTGATGATGATCGATCTCTCCTCCCGCTCTAGTTTTGCACCTGAAATGTACGTGGATCACAGGTTTTAGTTCCTTCCACTCTGCTCATCCTGATATTTGGACACGACAGCATCTCCGGCCGGGCCCTTGCATACCTTTGCGTCATTTGATTTGGATCGAACGGCTTAGAAATGACCAGAGACATGTAGCAGGCACATGACGATTCCTTCTCCTGCTCTGTCCGTCTTTCTTTCTTTTTCTTTCTTTCTGTTTTTCTTTCAAATGTATGCCATTGCTCTTCAACATTCTCCTGCTGTGTGTCTTGAGACATTGTCACTGTGGGGGATGAGCGGCGCATTGTGTCCAGGTTCTTCCTCATTGATTATTAGTATGTGGAACACGTTCGGTGTTAAAGTGGGTCCCACTGCTGCCACGGCACGGAGTACGGAAACTGCCAGGATCATTTCAGATGAAGCTGATCTCTGCCATGGATAATCACTCTTTGAGGGCGCTATGTTTAGTGTGTGCCAACATCCTTGAGTGTTGTGGACTCTAATGCGGATGAGACTCCCAGTTGCAGGCCACTGAGGAAGGATCGTCCTAGAGAGAGGACAGCTGCTCAGTCTCACAATTCCTGACCAAAACCTCTGCTACAAGACTGAGTACAATAAAAGCGGAAGCACCCAGCAGCAATGACCTCATGCATTTCCAGAAGGATTGCATTTCGAAACAGTGGCTGCGTTTACATGAACAACATTTCTTAAATTCGATCGGATGCACTGTGTTCATGGACCCTAAAAATATTGATCCGATTAGGACATTTGACAATTTTACAGGAGATAGTAGTAGAAGAAGAAGCCGTAGGGACTTCCGTTGTAAACAAAACATGGCTCCTCCCTTTTCCAATCCAATTGCGAGGGGAATGAGCTGCTTGGCGGAGGTCTGCGCTCGCTGAGTGCGTTTCTAGTTTTTTTATGTAATCATTTAATGATTTTACAGTCACGTCTACATCTAATTCCTTGTTCTTGCTGTTTGGTTGTTGTTGTTTTTCTCATTTTAATATCTGGACACAACACAACAGATATATTAAGAAGGTTTTCGACCACCAACCTTTTCAAATGGCTGTTTTGTGTTTTTTTGTGTGCACAGATTTTTGTAGGAGAGCTGTGTGCGTTCTTCGCAAAGGCTGGAGGAACCCAGGAGAAGATCATTGTTACTGCAGACTGCTGTTACTTCAACCCCCTGCTGAGACGCATAATACGCTTCCTAGGTGAACACACAGTCCCTCTGCTCTTTACAGGCCTGTGCATGTGCAAGTTAACATCTGTGGCAGGCCGGGGTTTCACAGGGAGAGCGGCAAACATCAAAATGTTTAAGATAACATAAAAGAAACGGTTGTCCTTTGAAACGTGGCCCGCATCACTTCGAGGTTTATTAGGCAGAATGTATTCATGTCGATGTTAATTGGATGAGAATCTGGAAGAAAGATTTCATCTGTGTGGAAAAAGCATTAAAGGATTAAGGCAGGAAGGCAAGTTTGAATATTTATTCATTTAAAATTTGCATCAGCTGAATCGGCTGAGGTTGAGACTTCTGCGGCAGTTTCTCACCTCAGCTGATAACAACATGTTCGGGGGCTGGGGTTATTTTAGGCAGGAAACTAATTACCAACTGCTTTATTTAGTGGTGCCGTTACAGAGCCGCCAGGTTTCGTGCATTTGACACAGATCTCACTCTCGCACAAACATTTCAACTCCATCTGCCCATTATAGGTACATTCCCTAACAAAGCAGTCTGTTCCCTAGCAAGGCTGTACATTCCATAACAAGGCGGTGTGTTCCCTAACAAGGCTGTGCGTTCCCTGACACTGGACGCTGGTCCATGCGAAAGACAAAACACCCAGACAGAGCAATGTATCAAATTTGAACAAGTCCATTATTTATTTATTTATTTTGCTCCTCATGATTTATCATGACCTGGATGACTGAGACCCTACCTACACGGACATTATTGGTAAGACTTGGACTGAACAGGATCGCGGCTGATGGGAACTGGGATTATACTAGAACTATCTTCTAACCAGCCAGCCAGTATGGGTAACTACGCGCACAAGTTCAATGACAGAACACACAACATTCATGCATCCTGGAATTATGAATGTTCAACAATGGATTAACGAACATGAGGATCTGGAAATAAACCCTTTTCATTACACTGATCATCATCCACAGGACATTGAAAATGACATTGATCCAGAAAATAACCTTCTCATTAACATGAATAACAAATGCCACTATTACACAGAAGGTCAATTTAACGATACTATCATTTCTAGAGACAAAATATCAATAATTCACTTTAACAGCAGAAGTATGTATGCTAACTTTGATCATATAAAATATTTCCTAAGCCAGTTCACACAGTCTTTTAGCATCATTGCCATCTCAGAGACTTGGATGAATAGTGAAAGGGGTGTTGACTTTGAGCTGGATGGTTATGAACTGGTGTATGTGAATAGAGAAAATAAGAAGGGTGGTGGCGTTGCATTGTTTGTGGACAGGAAGATGCTTTTCAAAGTTGATGAAAAACGGTCTGTGGTAGTGGATAATGTTCTTGAATGTATTACGATAGAAATATTATTAGAGAGAAAGAAAAATGTCATTGTGAGCTGCATATACAGAACACCAGGTTCAAATATAGACCTGTTCAGGGACTGGATGGAAGATAATTTTTCCATAAATCAAAAAGTCACGTTTATTTGTGGTGATTTTAATATTGATTTACTGAACCAAAACGAACATAAAATAACAAATGAATTCATCAACACATTATACAGTTTAAGTCTTTATCCTAAAATCACCAGACCTAGTCGTATTACCTCTCATAGTGCCTCGCTCATTGATAATATTTTTACAAATCATATTGACAATAATACAGTGAGTGGATTACTAGTCTGTGATATCAGTGACCACCTGCCAGTCTTCACAATTTACAACAATAGCTATAGAAATATCCAGAATGACAACAAACCACAGTATAGAAGGGTTAAGACAGATGAGTCTTTGGATAAACTGAGGAATGATCTACTAGCGCAGGACTGGGAAGTTGTATATAAAGAAAATGAGAGTGATAAAGCATATGATTTATTTATAAATATTTTTACTGCCTCATACAATAGACATTGTCCAATTAAATTCAACAGAATAAAACAAAAATCCAATAATAACCAATGGATTACAAAGGGTCTTCAAAATGCTTGTAAAAAGAAAAATACATTATATAGAGAATTTCTAAAGTACAGAACGTTAGAAGCTGAAAATAAATATAAGAAATATAAAAATAAGTTGACGAGTATTATGAGGATATGTAAAAAGGACTATTATAATAAATTATTAGAAAGGAATAAAGGCAATATGAAAGGTACTTGGGATATTTTAAACAAGATAATAAGAAATGGCTCGAGGCAGCATAAATTTCCAAATTTTTTTATGGATAATGATTTAAAGATTGATAATATGAAGGAGGTTGTCAACAAATTTAATCAATTCTTTGTAAGTGTTGGCCCACAATTGGCAGAAAACATACCCAAGACAAATATGAATGGACCCTTCGAGGAAGTTAAGGAAAGAAATTCCTCTTCAATGTTTCTAAATGCAATACAGGAAAATGAAATAATAAATACGGTTAATAAATGTAAAAACAAAACATCAACTGATGATTATGATATGGACATGAAGATGCTAAAAAAGGTCATTATAGGGATCTCTAAACCACTTACTCACATCTTCAATCTTTCATTTCAAACTGGGCAATTTCCACAACGTATGAAAATAGCAAAAGTTATACCGATATATAAAACTGGGGATTGTCACCATTTCACTAACTATAGGCCAGTCTCTCTTCTACCTCAATTCTCAAAAATCCTAGAAAAAATATTTTCTTACAGATTAGACAAATTCATAGGAAAATATAACTTACTCGCTGAAAGTCAATATGGATTTAGATCAGAACATTCAACATCACTTGCTTTAACTGAACTCGTAGAAATGATAACAGATTCAATAGATAAAAAGCAATATGCAGCAGGAATATTCATTGATTTAAAGAAGGCTTTTGATACAATTAACCATGATATATTAATTAAGAAATTGGAGTTATATGGGATCAGAGGTGTGGCTTTGAATTGGGTTAAGAGTTATTTAGAAAATAGAGAGCAATATGTTAAGGTTGGTGACTGTTCTTCAGAAAGACTGACAATTACGTGTGGGGTCCCCCAGGGGTCAGTATTGGGACCAAAACTATTTCTCCTTTACATTAATGACATATGCAACGTATCCAGACTGGTTAAATGTATTTTGTTTGCTGATGACACAAATATTTTTTGTGCGGGTGAGAATTTGCAGCAACTTTTGAATGTTATCACTTCGGAATTAAGTAAAATAAAAATATGGTGCGACAAAAATAAATTATCAATAAATTTGAACAAAACTAAAATTATGTTTTTTGGAGATTATAATATACAGAATCAGGTACAAATTGATGGTGTCAACATTGAAACAGTACAGGAAACAAAATTTTTGGGAGTAATAATCGACAACAAAATTTGCTGGAAACCTCACATTAAGTATGTTAAATCAAAAATCTCTCGCAGTATTTTAGTCCTTGCCAAAGCTCGGCATGTCTTAGATCATAAAGCTTTATTTATTCTATACAACTCTCTAATCATGCCATATCTACATTATTGTTCGGAGATATGGGGAAACACATATAAAACTGCACTCCAACCAATTTTTATTTTGCAGAAAAGAGCTATACGTATCGTTCATAATGTGGATTATAAAGCACACACTAATGATTTATTCTGGCAATCTCGAAGTCTGAAATTTTTTGATTTAGTAGAGCACAAAACAATTCAAGTTTTATATAAGGCAAAACACTATTTATTACCACTCAATATACAAAACATGTTCCATGAGAGACACCAGGGATACAATTTCAAAAATCTGTCAAATCTAAAGGTCCGTAGAATACGCACAACAAAGAAGGGTTTTTGTATTACTGTCTGTGGAGTAAGACTGTGGAATAGACTGAGTAATGAAATGAAAAATATGTTGAGTTTGACTTTATTTAAAAGAAGGCACAAAGAAATGATTTTGCAAACATACAAGGACAATACCTGACAATATCACACGTGAATCCAAGCATGGGGTGAATTGCTATCTATATGAGCAAATAATGTATATTTAATTTTAGTGTGTATATTTAAGTTTAGAAGGGGTAGGGTTAAATAAGTATTTACTTCTTCCTACTCCCTTTCGCTCACGTAAATGGCATAGATAGTGCATTATGGTTATTATTTATTGTCTGAGTTATTGTTAATTAATATTACATGTGCTGCGTGTGTGTGTGTGAATATGTCTTTACATATGTGTGTACAGTATATATATGTATTTATGTTTATGTATATGTGTGCACATGTATTTGGCATTGTTTTATCATTTTTGGTTGTTTACGTGGTCGAAATAAATAAATAAATAAATAAATAAATAAATAAATCTCACTCATAGAAACAGACGACGTTCTTTACATTTACTTTTTGACAACACAGATATGCTGAATTATTGTTTCTCTGTCGGTAATGTTATCTTATTTCTGTGGGGCAAGTGATCATCATTGACCACGGGTTTTAGTAGTGTGACTTGACATGATTGTGGTGGTCTTCTGCCTCTGTAATATGTTTAGTGGCAAGCAGGTTTCACATTAGATTAGGTTTCCATATCAGTTTCAATTTCTTCTTTCCTCTCATCTACTCATTTCCTCCCCAGGTGTCTATGCCTTCGGCCTGTTCACCACCACCATCTTCGCCAATGCCGGCCAGGTAGTGACAGGAAGCCAGACGCCTCACTTCCTGTCTGCCTGCCGACCAAACTACACAGCATTGGGATGCCAGTCCACGATGCAGTATATCTCAGAGCGCCGCGCCTGCACAGGCAACCCACTGATTGTCACATCTGCACGTAAATCCTTCCCTTCGAAGGACGCAGCGCTCAGTGTTTACTCAGCAGTGTACACAGTGGTAGGTTGGAGCATGCTGGAGGAGAAACCATATTAAAATTAAACCCACTTCGTTCAAGTCATTTCCAGTTTACTTAAGAAAATATAATATTCCTGTTTGGGGAAAAACTGAGTACATTGTAGAGATGCATTCATAATTGTAAGTGTTGTGTTGCTTCCCGTCCTTGTGCTCTTCTGTGGGCGTTGTCCTGTATGCAGATGTACGTGACGGTAGTGTTCAGGACCAAAGGCACACGGCTAACCAAACCCACCATCAGCCTCACCCTGTTCTGTCTGGCCATGCTAGTCGGTGTCGTAAGGGTGTCTGAGTACCGAAACCACTGGGCTGATGTGCTGGCTGGATTCTTTACTGGAGGAGCCATCGCTGTGTTTCTGGTGAGACGAGACAAGACGAGGAAGGCTGATTTTAAATCGCTCTGATTGGTGGAAACTAATCAGACCGATCTGTCTATTGTTGTTGGCTTACTTTGAGGACTACTATCAATTCAGTTCAGTTCAGTTACATTTTTTTTATGTAGCACCAAAAACACAAGTTATATCAAGGCTCTAGATTCTATCTAGAGTCTAGAAGAACAATCCTCCATGAGAAAGAGCATGGAGACACCGGTGAGGAACAACCGCCATTTAACAGGCAGAAACCGCAAATGGATCAAGTATTCTGATTCTGGTTGATTCTTTCTCCAGGTGACTTGTGTGATTAACAACTTCCAGCAGATGCAGCCAAGTCCTCCTCCGCCACGACCGCATCGCCCTGAGTCTGTTCTGGGCATGCCAATGGTGACGCTGCCCTGTGTGGAGAGTCCACTCGAAAAGTTAAGTGGTCCTCAGGTAAGGGGCGGGGGTGGGTGTGAGGCAAAGACGGGCTGAGATAGGAATCCCTCATCTCATGCCTGAATCCGCTGTCCTACTTTTTACCAAAGAGAGCAAATCCCTAAACGAGCCTGCTCTAAGTCCCACCAGCACTCGGTGTCGCGACAATAACATAAGAGTGAATCCTTTAAATCTCCGGGCCTTGTTGTTGGCCAATAAGTGAAAGGCTGGAGAGCAAATGCTTGGTTCCTTCCTCCTGAACCATTAGACATTTCCTTGTTATCAGGGATTTAGAGTCACTTAATATGTCTTTGAGGAGAGTCAGCAGTTTGGCTTTTTGGTCCATCCCAAAGCAGCTGGCTGGAGGAAAAACTCGGGATTCAGCCGAGGCTCGAAGGAAACGATACCCGAAGTCCCTTGAGGTTGTTTGTTCTGACCTCAAGCATCCTCTGAGGGGTGCAGATGCAAGAGGAAAATGTCTTGCGTCCTCCGTTGTGTGTCTGGTCACTAACCCTCACCTGACCTTTTTTCCCCCCCTGTCTCCCACCTCACCTCTCTCCTCTCATTCTGCTCCCTTGTCGCTCACTCTCCTCCAGCATCCTCCGCTCTCGTCTTCCTCGCCACCTTACAACACCTATGTCCCACCATTCTAACCCGCTTTGTCTCCCGCCTGTTGTCGTCACCCCCTCACTATCCCCGTCATCTGTTGCCTTATTTCTGTCTTGGCTCGATGCCTCTGATTTCTCCTCTTTCCCGCCCCTCATCATGCATTGCCCTTGATTATTTTTTCTTCACTTTTCTCTCTCTTTCACCTTTTCTCTGCCCCATCCTCTCTCTTTCTTACTCCTCTCTTTCTGCAGACTCCGCATGGATCTACGTTCACCGAGATCACATGACCATCAGCCCTATCGGTTCCCCTCCACCCCCGATGTCCTCATCCAGTCTCGCTCCATGTCCAGCGAAGTCTAGACCAACCTGAGCCGAACTCGCCACGTTGCGCCGCTCATCCAGCCGGCCGGTACGCGACATTGCATCGCTCCTATTCCACGCAGGTCTAGACCTTGGTTAATACACTCCCCATCCTTTAACCCTCTCAAACCCGGGCTACCGATAGGCAAACTTCATAGACTTTCTCTTTGCTGGATACCCAGTGAACTCAAGAGCTGGATATTCAACTCAGTCAAGTACATCTTTTCTTGTTTTTGTTCTTTTAATTACAATCAGTTTCAACTTTTTGTATGAACTCAGTCGCGTAGAGCTCAAACTCTGACCACTGAAACAACAGTATGATTGAATTTTCCGCCATATGATGGATTCCCATGGCGGAATCTGAACCTGGATACAAACACCCTGTAGGCAGCTTTGATGTCGGCTGTCAGGAGGATGCCATGTTGGACCAAAGCAACCCACCGAGGGGGGTGCGTCTGATGCTGGAATTTATCTTTAAAACATCCTTTTAACAAGACATATGCACAAACACAGTCTGCTTTTCTCACCCTTTCTCCTTATCTGCTGGGTAAATGCATTCACACCACCTCATTAGTCTGTTTCCTGGCCCGAGCCATCTCCACACAGGTTTCCACCAATCAAACAATCAATCTGCTTTGTGTCTTCATACCAGACAAAACCAGGTGAAGGTTCTCTCATCTTCACATCTTCACTCTTCTTTTGTGGGGGGTTTTCTCACAGAAAGTTGCACCTTTGCTGAAATACAAGCATTTCCTCTTTGTACTGTTTGAGATGCAGCGTCTTCACTATGAAACCTTTTTCTCCGATGCCAGCAGACGTATCCTTTTTCTTGCTCGTGAACAAACATCGATCACCCTGAACTGGAATCTCTAGATTTCCAACTGACTGCCCAAAATAATATCATTATTGTGATGGTTTTTTTGTAATCCTATGGACAGATTTATTTATTAACATGTATATATGGTGTGGTTGCCAGAAGGAAGCGCTCCGTGTGGCGTGACAGTTTTGCTGATTTTGATTTGCACATCCATGTACCGGTATTTTTATTCCCCTGTATACAAACACATTTAAAGCACACACAAGCACAATCCCGTTTTTCCCCTCTAACCTTGGTGTTAGCATACACCCCTTCCCCTTTACTCACTTCACAATATTGCAAACCATTTGTACGATATTGTATATAACTCACTTTTTGTATCGAGAGCGTGATTTTTACACAAACAAGCATCGCCAACACTTGGTGGCAAAAAGATGTTCTATTTCTGCTGATGATGGAGATCAGGCTGGCGAACAGCCACAGGTTTCAGCCTTTGAATTAAAACCACGTGTCCGCCGCACCGGGTCAGAGCCGGAGAGTTGTTTCCTCATAGTTCCTGCCTGTGTCTTCATTAGGTGACGCTCTTGAAAACCTTACTGCATTGAATTCGCATTCGAGCTCAACTGGAGCTTTAAATCAGTCTCCGGACACATTTAGGGTCTTCTACTAACTCACGCAACCAAAATGTAACGTTTTAAAAGTTAGCATATATCATTGCTAACCAACCACAGGCCGCGAGACGTTTAAACGATGTTCAGTGTTTTGTGGTTCTTGTTTTTGGGGAATTCTGGGAAACTTGGTGGGAAATTTGGTCACAAAACAGGAATTGCCCAGTAAGTTTGGAAGTGGATCTGAGTAAATGGACTGAGTCAGGATTTTATTTTCTATTTTTGTTTTTGTTTATAAGATTAGGCTTATAATCTTATAAACACGATGACACGGGGAGGAAAGGCGGGGCGTGAATGCCGTCATTCTTCATTTGCGTGAAGGGACGCTCCATTCGTTTACGTAATCAGTTATGTGTCTGCTGGATGAACTGTCATGAAACTTTGTGGAAGAGCAAGACGTGCCAAACATTAAACTGAAGTCTGGAGTCGATGTGTGTTACTTTTCTTTTCTTTTCTTTATTTGATGGAACACATGTCAGATCAGACGAAACTACACAAACTGATTTATTGATCCCAAATTTCTAAATCTCGACAACATAATTTGTGCAGTTTTAAGAATTTGAGTCATTGAAGTGCTGCAAACATCTCAGCTGTGGTGGTGATGATGTGACGGTGTGTGTGTGTGTGTGTGTGTGTGTGTGTGTGTGTCCGACCCTGAGGGACCGAAAGAATCAGTCAATGCTGCTTTTGATTCATGTCGGCCTCATTTACATCAGCTGTCAGACTTTTAACATTTCTTTAGAGCAGACAATGAAGAATGAATAAAACTGCAGTCACATTCAGTCTTGATCGATATTTCCCTTGAATCTCGTGCACATGCTCGGCACCGGAACACCTTAGGACCATGTGGTTATATGTGTTATAGAGCTATTGCAGAAGTAGGGGAGAGCGGGGTAAGATGCGCCAGATACCTTGTATCTCTAGTAACTGTGCACATGTTTGGTCATGTGACCATAAATTCAGGAAGCACCTATTATTTAAATATTGCTGTGTTAAAGATAAAGAGAAGCACATGGGAGATAAGGGTAATTGCTTGTTTTATTTAAAAAAAAAAATGTTTTGCTTGTCAAAGTGAATGTTCTGCCTATCAGGTAAAATAAGGATTATCTCAAGGCAAATTCATCTAGGTCTAAAATAGTTGGTGATTTTGTAACCTATAAAATCATGCGAATCACCTCACTAAAGATCAGCGCGGACGTCCAAGCTTGCCTGTTTTTTCCAAAACGGTGGTTTTGGGGAAAATTGAGCCAAAGGTTCAACTTCAAAAGGCTGGAGGAACTGCAAGGACGTTTGTCTTCCCCTACAACTTAGACAGTTGGAGTATTGAATAGTTATTTTGATTTCATGGCTAAATTGTTTTAAAACTAATTGGTGGTTTGTTCTCGCAAGTTCAAACTGCTTGTTAGCATAATATGTGCAGGTTTACATTGTAAAGCCTCTATGGTCAACTTGCCCCTCACCTGGGGCAAGCTGAGCCCGAGGATAACTTTTTATTTGAACGGTCATTATTTTGGGCAGCTTTGTCAGAAATGCATCCTGAGAATTTCATTTGATGGGAGACATCTTGAAACAAAGGACTATGTTGTCATTCGGTCTCTGTGTATTTGTTCCTTTTTTGCAGGGCAACGTGGCTCATCTTACCCCATCCTCCCTACTCAGATTACCCAGATGCTGATCTGTTTTTAGCCCATGTGACAGAGATAGCGGACATACTTTATTGATCATCTTGTACATTGTAAAAAATAGAGTGGCAGCTCAGAGTGCCCTGGCACAAATCCTGCACGCCTGCTAAGTTGTGATTCTGAGCTCCTTCAGATCGGCAGCTCTGAGGAGGAACACGCCCGCCGCAGTGAACGCTCTGTTTGGTAAAGATTTGTGCAGCGAGAACAATAAACGGTTTTCCAATAAGAGACGTTGCCTGTGTCGGTGTGCGCTGTTTGTTTGCTTCCTGCATTCACACACGGAGCTGGTTTGATTCTCTGTGTGCCGTGGGCTGATGTGTTCACCTTGTGTTTGTACACACAGGTGTGTGTGTGTGTGTGTGCCTGTTCTTTACAGTCTGACTGAGATTTATCTCCACTGATTGTCGGTGGGCTGATCCGGCCCACTCTGAGATGCAGCTTCACCTGTGAATGTACTAGTTTAGTTACTACAAAGCCACCAATATGCGCTCACTACCACTGGTAAAGCTGATGTATTACTAAGCATACTTAGTAATACTAAAGTACTGCATCATGTAGTACTGTTACTGCCGTGGGAGTTGTGGGATCCCATTCTTGAAACAGAATGCGTCATTGTTGCTGATCAGAATCATTTCCCTTTACTCTAATAGCGTGGATCCGCATCTGCTTCGGTTCATGGTTGCTCTGTTTCCATGGCGATTCTCAAAGTAGTCCACCAATCTCTGTGCTTATTAGTTTATTTAATGCACCAGCCGCGCTCGCGATTATTAATTCCAACGTAATTGAAAATCACGCTTTTAATTTCCCTTTATTACTATTCCCCACCTTCAAACTGCCGATCGTCTGAATACTTCTGAACGAATCACTTAAAAGGCTAAATAAGAGGTGATGCATGTTTACCTCTCTAGATGAACCTGCTGCCCAGAGGAGACCTTCCTGCCGTTCCCTTTCAGACCTGCTTGTCCAGCTTTTCCTGAAACGGGTATTCCTGCCGTGAGAGAGCGAAGACATGCGGTCGCCTCTGCATTCAGTCCCATGCTGCACCTTTCACAGATGTTTCTGCATCTGATCTCAACAGCAGCTCCGACATATTTAACAAACTGATCTTGTCATTTTGATGGTCGCAATAAAAGGTCCCTCTAAAGCAGGGGTGTCAAACTCATTTTCTCCAAGGGCCACATTAGCATTATGTTTGCCCTCCAAAGGCCAAATGTAAACCGTAACACAGTAAAAAAATTAACTAAATGTAATGTAATTTAATGTAAAATAAATGTAACTACTCCTTAACATGCTGTTAAATAACTATTTATTTTTTATTTAACTCTTTAGCCGCCACAGTAATTACAATAAAATATTCAGTTTTGATATCACTTTTTTAAAAAGTTGTAACTTAAAAATTGTTAGAGATAAAGCCATACTGTAAATGAGAAAAATCATAAGTATGAACCAAAGTTTGTGATGGGAATAAATTAACACATCTAATAATGTGGAAAAGTTCCATTCAAATGCAATCATCACGCAGGAACAAAGATAATCGAGACAAAATCAAAGCAAAACCAAAAAACCACCACCTTGTCTTGTCATGGACATGCGCAAAACAAAAAAACCAACCGAAGTGGGCAAGATAAAGAACATTCCCTGAATCAATGCCGCGGAAAAGACGTCACTTTCAGGATCAGCACTGGACAGCTCCATATGTAGCCGACTACATATGGAGCTGTCCAGTGCTGATCCTGAGCACCATATGTAGCCGGCTACATATGGAGATGTCCAGTGCTGAAGTTTGCATTCAGGAAACTGGAGACTGGTCAGAAACTGATCAGGAAACCAGAAAACTAGAAAACTGTGTATTAGATTAGGGTTTTTTTATGGTTACATGAACTGGAGACAGAATATTGTCTGCATTGTTTTCAATGGTGAAAATATATATATATAAAGATTAGCTGACATTAGCTATGAGCCATTAGATGAGTTATTATATTCACGTTGAACCAATTTATTTTTAATGTCCGCTCTGGAAAAAGGTCAACCTGACTTTGTGCTACATGTGGTAAGGATCAAAATACAAAAACACTATGAACACATATACCACTGATAAGGTTAGACAAAACTGGTATCTGTAGAATATGATATATGATTCGTCAAGCAAGCCTTTTGAGGTCAAGACCTGCTCCGTGATGAGTCTCAGTGCCACCATCACGTGGTTTAATGTATTATTACCACGCACCAGTGACGGGAGGCATGGGAGGCAGCACTTCACGCGTCATCATGAGAAGTAAAAAAATCAAATGATGATAAAATAAATATTAGTATTTTTTCGTACAATTTGTCTGATTTGTAAATTTCTTTAATTGTTTAATAAAGTTAAATTGGTGTTTAGCAATTAAAATCACTGAATCTGCGTATTTCCTGGTCAAATATAAGCGGCAGATACAAGGTGTGGCAGGCGCGCCGCTGCCGCCGCTCGGATTGTGCGATTCCACACACGCTGTATTGAGTGTGCGCTGTTGTCACGTGCCAGTCGCTGCCTCTCTGTACGTCACCAATGTGATGTTTGTAGACACTTTTATTTTTTTATGTTCTTATTTTTAATAGTCTTAGTCATGTATATTTATAATAACGTATTTAGTCTTAATGGTTTGACATAAAACTCCAGTGAAACATCACAAGGTGAGGCAGACAGTACCTCTGCCTCAAGACAGAGGCGCACGTGAGCCCGTGTTTATTTGTTCTATCCACGAAATATGCGAGTTGCAAACAAGAAGATGAAATTTGTGAGAACTAGGAAGTCTTTTCACTGCAATGATGGAAGATGCAGATGCTGTATCAAAGCTAAAACAAAATCTCAAAACTGGACTTTCAATCAAAACAAGAAATCATAAATAATGGATTTTGGTCCCGAAGGATAGGCGTATGGACTTAATTTACAAGTAAAGGTAAGACCATATGTGCACACACTGCTGTACAGTGCATTATATATTTGTATAATATACAGTCCACTCCAAAAATCAAAGTATGTGGAGTGTATATACTTCAATTTGTATTAAATGTGCATGAATTGTGGCATTGCAATGGCAAATTAAGAACAGAGTTTCGTGCAAATAGGTTCTCTCTCTCTCTCAGCTGCAAGGAATTTAACATTCATGCTGGGTGAAACATGAATATCAAGTATGTGTGTGTAAAGAAAGCTGATATGAGATATGAGAAACATAACCTTTATAAACCTGACTGACAGAGCCACAAACCTCACCGCACACTGGCATTATCGAATATACAGAATATAAAGACAAATTATAATATATGGGAACTCTCATAGTATCAATTAAGTACAATGCATTTACACTATAAATGACAGCTTCCTTATGGAAGCTGTTAGTCCGCACATTATGGAATTCATTCATTCATTCGTTCATTCATTCGTGAATGAATGAACGAATGAGTGAAATAGAGAATGACAAGATTAAACTAATTTAAATTAAATTTAAAGTCAAAGCAAACATTGTTTTTATTTTCTGTCCAGTGACTAACACACACATCAGTTACGACAACTGCATGACGTGACCTCTGACGTGCATTTCCGGTAACATCCACAAGATGGCAATGTACGTCACGTGCTTGTGTGAGACAGGAGAGACGTTCCAACGCATCTTTTCATTTCATCTTGCTTTTCTCAAGCTGTGTCATGAAATGAGAGGAACGTTAATGAGATGCTCGGCACCTGTGTACGCTAATGAGACATAATGAGACCCATTTTCTTAATGTCACAGATAATGGGGAAAAAAATGCCTTTTACATCCAAAGCCTTCGCTCTGCATGCCTGATTTCCACTGTGAGTGGATTTTTGACTCCTTTTAGGAATTCACAGCCAAAACTAAAATTTAGAGGAAAAAACATATCCATGAATTACGCTTAAAAAGCTGATCAAAGAAACCTTACAAGTACAGCTGACACTAATTACCACAACACAATCCTCCAGAGCTTAGAGAGATGCACCTGCAATTACTCAAAAAACACCTCTGCATGAGTGAATTTAAAGCGCCACTAAACATCCCAGTCAGAGAGGTTCAAAGGATGACGCTGTTTCCTTGGTGAAATCGCACCTGCAGCATCTTTCTGCATCTTTTTCTGCCCATACAAGCCTTATTAGTGTGGGCAGCACAACTCCCACTGCCAGTTGGCTGGGATTTTTGATGCCATGCTTTTCTGCTTCTTGCTCTGCATTCCAGTCGCAGGAGTTTTCTGGGCATTTTAGGGCATTTTATTTTCAGTGAGCATGCTTTTGGTTTGAGCATTTGGTTTGGAAGGTAAACGTGACCAGTGTATTTAAATGTTTTAATAGCTAAAGCCGGCATGCTGACTGATTTACAAACTGGAGATGTCTGTCAGGGGCAGAAGCCACGCAAATAAAGGGACTAGAAAAATACATATGAGGGGTATTTCTGTGAGGTGCAATCATGTTTTGCTTTCAAAAAAAAAACTGAAATGGAAGACTCTGTTATTACAGATTATTACGATCCGTGCATAATAGAGCATGTGGAATGACAATGCACTATTAAATAGGGAGGACAGAGGACAGTATGTAAGTCAAGTGCTTACGTTTGACAGCTTTAGGATGGAAAATAGATCATTCTTATTAAAAAAAGAAGAGGAAAAACTCAAATTAATGTTGCTCCTATAAAAATACATCCATTTGATAGACTGTCAAAAACGGATGGATGGATCAATTTCCTGACTGCTGCTGCCAGAGTCTCGCCTGCCTGATATCAGCAGCTTTGTCCTTCTCGTTCTATATCCACCTATGAAATGATGGCGGTTTAATCTTCAGTGTCTCCATCCATCACTCCATCTGTCTGCGCTCGTGTTTGGTCCAGAGCTCAGAGCCTCCCAGCTTGTGTTCTTAACTATCATAAGAACAACATTTTGATCTTTGTTTCTTTTCTTTCCTTTTTTTTACAGGCGTCGGTCTCAAGCTGTTAGCTTTGGCTTGTTAGCATTTGCCAAAAACACTGCTTCCACCAAGGTAAAATAAAAAACAACAAGATTAAATCTTAAATTATCCATCTTAATAGCCGATATTTTATTAATCACACTCGTAAAGCCTCACAGAACAGCATTGCCTTGGTTGCAGCTCGTGACCTTCTCTCGCGCTGCATTTTTTCCCCATGTGTATGTTGCCAGGTTTTGGTTTATTGCTTCAAGCTGCACCGTTTCAACTTTAAAATGAAAAGCCATAGAATGACTGAAGCATGTTTTGATCATTTACCTCTTAGCATAATCAGGAGTTGATGTAAAAGCCACTGTTTCTCAATCGGGAGGGGTTTCACAGTTATTGCTACTTTATTGCAGCAGCTTAATTGTTTGCAAAATGGAAGCAAAATAAACCATCGATTGAAGGATCTGTGGAATCGTATCGAGCTGTTAACAAAATCCACCGTGTTTTAACGTCAACCCGGATTTATAGTCTCATTCATGTGTGAGATTCTTACATCAGTGCAGCCAGGGAGGTGCCAGATGAGGAGGAAAGAGAAAATCTATAGCAAGCAGACAACGGGGCATTCCCACTTGAATCTCAAATTCCATCTTGTGTGTCGCCTTCGGTGTGATGTGATACAGGAACTGGTTCTGGAGGCTGCAGCTGCAGGTTGGGGGCCGTCAGGATGGAGGAGAGGTGGAGGAGAGGTGGAGGAGCGACGAGCGGCATGATGGGAGTGTGTGTGTGTGTGTGTGTGTGTGTGTGTGTGTGTGTGTGTGTGTCTGTACATCTTAATGTTTCTGCTCCTCTTATTCGCTTTTCTCTTTGTATGAAAAATAATGCACATACACCCCGCCCCTCTCTCTCTCTCTCACTCACACACACACACACACACACACACACACACAGCTACCAGATGTCAGTTCAATATTAATTTAGTTAAATTATAATTGTTCAGGCAGAACTACAGGCTGACTCAATGAAATTACACATAACTGTGAGGTATTGATTTTGTGTTGTGTGCAGAGGGTGTGAAATAAATTGAAAGTATTACTACAGCATCAAAGTGTGCGGCACCGACAAGAACATAATGTATACGCTTAAATCGTCCCTCTAACACGACTAGCAATTACAGTTCCCCATTGAAAGGCAGATAGATTCAATCAGGCAGGAGTTGAGACGGCTATCCAGCGGTGAGCGGGGTTAATTAGTCTCCAGGACTTTAACCGACCGTGCAGGAAGCTGAAGGCTTGAGGGATAGCGTTTGTTTAGATACACGGTCACAGTGTCCACAGATAACGTCTTCATTAACTATTGATGCTCTCACCCACGGGCTCCTCGCCCATGCATCTGCAGCGTTCTGCTGCAGCCCCTCCACCTCTCCACCTTTCTCCTCCTCTAACTCCCTCTATTCTCCTTTTCTAAGCATCGAAGGCAATCTGTAACCCCCCCCCACACCCACACAGACACACACACATTTGCACACCTCCGCCATCCCCCACGGTTTTTCACGCCTGCACTCTTCTCTCTTCCCCCCTCCACTCTTCTCCACCATCGTCTCTGTCTTAATTTTCTCTTTCCATCCTTCTCTTTCTCTAGAACATAAGCGTGTGTACACATCGCCTGCCTATCCTCCCTTTCTACCCCCCAACTTCAACACACACACACACATGCAGACGAACACACAGCCCTTCACTCCTTGCATTATCTTTCCCGGAAATTGCATTTCCAGCACAGCCAGGGCCCCATTATGAAGAGGGAGCGACATGCTGTAACCTTTTTAAAAAGCCATTAGTGATGCACCTGCCCCCCCCCCTCCTCCCTCCTCCCTCCTTCTCAGCACCACCCCTTAGACCCCCACTCACCCTGTATACATAGACCCCCTTCCCACCCTTATGTCAGCTGTAATGTTATTTAGCCGTTTCTACAGCAATTACTCAGCTTCCCAGGATGGATGGATGGATGGATGGTGTAGAAAAGACAGGAATGTGACGAGAGGAAAAGGGGGGTGTAATCGATCGATGGAGGTAAACATCCATCCTCCACTCCTGCTCCCTCTCTTCACTCCCTCATCTAAACACAAACAGCGACTGCAACGCCAGACCCGGGCATCACTCTCTGCACGCAACAAATATTTAAACACGCACACACAGTTTATCCAGAGGACGCACAGCGGCGGCGGCGGCAGCAGCTGGATTCGCAGTCGGCAGCAAAGCCTGTTGAAGGCGCTTCATTGTTGTTGCATGTAGAGGAGCTGTGGACCACACTTGCTGCATTATCGTCCAATTAGCATGCACAGACGAGCCTCGGAGGGCAGTCGGAAGGGAAGCGGAGTGCCACGGAGCAGCGGCGTGAGGGTTGAGGAAAGCCAGGCACACAGATATACACCAAATCCAATTGCATGGGCAGGTTCCAGGAAGCGGATGATGAGAGATAGAGGAGGCGGAGGTGAGGCAAAGACTTCCCCCGCTTCTCCTGCTTCTTCTCCTTCTCCTAGATAGTCGCTAGCCTGTGTGCTATGGATCTGTTCAATGGGCCTGTCTATGTTCTGCAGCGCTACAGTCAGGCATCGGGGGGGGGCAAACAGCACATCCAGCAAGTTGCCCTGCCGCTCCTTTATGATTCGGCCCGCTTCATAAGAAGCAGGGGGATGTTTATTGGAGTAACTGCGGACAGGATGACGCTGCACGGGCCATTTTGTGGTGTGGCTGCAGTGTTGATGAGAATATGAGTCGATATATTCACACTGTTAATGCGGCGCTGACGCTCGCCATTGTATCGATCAAAACGGCGTGAGATGCTGGATCTGCTTTAAATGATGGCCGGAGCCAATACCAAGGGTTCACTCCCTCCCCCCACTAATCCCCCCAGGTCCACTTCCACTGTGGGTGGAAGGGCTTGATTCACTCCACAGTAAGTCACCGATCCCCCTCTATCTATCTATCTATCTATCTCTCTCTCTCTCCATCTAACCCCACCAACCCTTCCTCTCTCTTGTTCTCTCCAGACACTGACACCAAATCCCACAGCAGACGCCCTGCTGGTCGATACCATGACATCATCAGGCATGGTCATCATCAGTGGGCTGTTGGCGAGGTGCTGACCTGAAACACACACACACACACACACACACATCTAGCAGCACCTGGGGGACTGAGCTTTGTTGCATCCCAGCCCTCATCACCCCATCCTGCCTGCCTGCCTGCCTGCCTGCCTGCCGTTGCTGAAGTAAATCTGACTGATGACAGGTCCAAGACATGTTTCACACACAAGTAAACACGCAGACAAACAGCCAGCTAATAGACAATGAGGACATTCCCCTTGAGTGAGCTGTTGACAGGAGAACAAGCTGATGGGTGTGAGACAAGTCAACCGCACTGCAGCTGTCATATTTGCACTCTTTCACCCTCCTGATCAGGATAAATGAAAAACAAGCGTATCATAATCCTAATTATGTGTGAAGCTTCGACTGTCACTGCGAGCTGTTCTGACTGAAGGATCGACTGACCGGCAGACCTGCCTCGGATCATACACGTGCATGTCCATGCTGATTTATGTGGGGGGGGGAACAGAGGAGGAGTCAATATCCATAAAAGCCCAAACGCCTCCCAGTCTCTTCAAAACGACTGCAAACAGAAAAAAAATCGCTCGATGTTTATGGGTCCCGACTTGGTCGTGCAATTCAGCCTTCAGACAGACGGCCTGAGAGAAAAAGACAGGAGGGAGGGACGGCAGGCGGGGATGCCAAGTCGTGATTTGTTTTATGGAATGGAAGCATCTGTAAAATGTTTTTTTTTTTTTCATTTGTCTGTCACTATAAGTTGCCCCCGGTGTTGTGATTGTGCGGAAGCGTGACCTGTCAACGTAGCTGAAGGATCGGAGCAATATAGCTTGACATCCAAAACGCCTATAAATAAAGAGCCATCAGCGCTGCCCCCCCCCCCCCAGCCCTGCTGAGTCAAAACCTAGCGTGTTTAAATGCATACAAGCCCTTCAACAGTCAGTCAAAGATACGTATTAAAATAACGATCGTGAGACTATTAGGAAATAAACAGCATATGCTCTCATATGCAAATGTTACCCCAGCTGGTCAGAGCAAGTCCAGCGCCAAACTGTTGCCATGGAAATAAAATAAATAAATAAATATTAATCTGATTTGCATTTAGCAAAAGAAACATTTTGTACAGCTCTTATGCATGTGCACGCTGTCAAAGAAATAATGCACACTTCGAAAGATGGGCTTGAAAAGAGGCACAAGTTGTTGCCATGGAAATGCAAGAAAAGAAAAGTTTGGAGAATGTGTGAACAACAAAAGGCACCGTTCCAAAGCAGGTTGATGTGTCGACCATGTTTCATTACAGAAACTCTCAATAAATGGTTGTGGGGTTGCGTCTCAGACAAGTAAAAAAATTACAGATGGACAAAGCGATGCTAAACCGCTTATAGACAAAACACAGGAGTGGAAAGGAAGGAAAGAAGGATAGGAAGATGAGACAGACAAAAACACCAGAACATACAGAATAATCTCAGGCTCATAGAGGAAGCCAGCGACTGCGTGTAATAGCCATGTCATAAATGTGTCATGACACTATCTCCTGCCTGCCGTCCAGTAAACCGAGATGAAGTTAAATGGCGACTTTCTAAGTGAAATTGTTCCGTTCACTTGGATATACCGCAAAAGCATGCTAATGGACTGCATGACATCATCGTGCAACCACAACAGAGCGCCTTGGCTCAGCCACTCTCCAACCCTAGCCCGTCCCACCTACCCCACCCACATCACAGAAGGGCAAAATACTAATATAATGTACAGATGTACACATCTCCTGCAGCCACGCACACACACACTCGACAGACACAAAGGTGTCTCTATAATCACTGCAGCGTGCTCCACTGCATATTTGGATTTTAAATATTAAAACTATTCCACAGCTGAGCCTTATTTTACAATTAGTGTTGTGTAAATGCTCTAATCAGAATGAATTAAATCTGTCTTCATGCCGCTGAAAGCATCAGGCAGGACGTTTACCCTCTCTGAACTAATATTCAGATATCTGAGCAGACTGGACACCAACTGTCACTATTTGCATTCAAAATATTGGCCACATGGTCGTAAATCTTACACTCGTATATTATATTACAGTAATACAAAATTCTCACTCACCTTAGTGTTTATTACAAGACCTTAAATATCACATATTATACTCTGTTTCCACAAGTTAACGCAGAGTCCCAGACACTTATATATAATATCTGTGACAAAATACCAAACAGATGCTGCAGGACAGTTGTCCCTCTTTTCAGTCTCCAACAGCTCCGTCAGAAAAGCCTCTGAAAACGAACACGAAACTAAGTTCATTGCGTGCACACACATCTTGTGCACGTTCCCCCTCTGTGACATCACAGGGAGAGAGAGTTCTACCACACGCGTTTCAGTAGGTGATTACAGAACTAAGCAGGATTGAGTGGATGGTTTATTTCACTGTTTTTGGGGGTTGCTAATGTGTTGCATAATCGTGTAGAAACGTGGGAAAAGTGAGTTTTTCATAATATGTCCCCTTTAAGGGCGGAGAGATTCAACAAGCTACGTCCTGTTTCTCGGGGCAGATACCAGAATCAACAACGGCCTCTTTTTTATTTTTTATCATACAGATTTCTAATGTGACGGGAAAAGTGTCAGATCACTGATCGTTTATTCTCACACTCGTCAGTGATTTAATCAGTGTAAGTTGATAAAAAGGACTGCAGGTTGGTGTTGCTGGAAACTGTGGATGTCTATCTGTGTGTTCACATACTATATGTCTCATTGACTTGCTAAATCTCTTAATAGTAGAACCGATGCTGGGGGGGTTGCCCAGTCATAGTTCAGCAGCGTGGTCCCAGCAGGCCTCCCCCCCCTACTAACACAACATCCATCACCCTGCAGAAGCAGCAACACTCTAGAGCTCAAGTTTTAGAGCGATGTTTACCTACGTTTTTGTTAGCAGGATAATGAAAAAAAAATGTGAAGATGGGTCTTGGTCCAACTTACATCCCATCAAACTTTGCGAGCGATCCGAATATCTGTTGAGATACAAAGTAAATCTGGATTTTCCCGTTTACTTATAATTGAGGCTATTTTCTTAAACAAATCATATTTCGTAAAATATGCAATCAATTCACTCGAAAAAAAGATCATGCGGATGTGTAAATCTAATTTTGAGGGGAATGAGATGCTTGATCAGATTTATTACTTTTTTAAATCAAAAATGTTCAGGTTTTAGGCTCGGATTAATCTGTATTAGTCGTCTCTGGCAAACTATTTTAGAATTAACTGATCTTTACTCCAAGGGAAAGGAACATCTCTTACTTTCAGAGTCTCTGCTGGTAAATTTGTCTTTAAGTTCAATCTGTTCTGTACAGACAACAGTGATCAAAGTGAAAGAGGCTACATAACATAAAGATGTTACAGCTGCAGCCAAGCACAATATTAAATGCAAAAAAAACCTGGCCTGAAAAAGGAAGGCTGGAACAGACAGCAGACTGGCACACAGAGTAAAGAGCAAAGACTATGAATGCATGTAGGAGGTAAAGTAGACACCAATAAGGCCAGGGTGGATATTCAGCAGGAAACCAGAGAACAGGAAGCCTGAAAGAAGCAGACAGGTGGCAAATAAAACAGAAAACATGACCTATAGCAGGGGTCTCAAACTCAAATTACCTGGGGGCCGCAGGAGGCACAGTCTGGGTACGGTCGGGCCACATCAGGTATTCCACACAAAACAAATGTGTTGGGCTGGGGTGGGTGAGTAGGATGGGTTCCGGGACGGGGGTGGGTGGTTGTGGGGGGTGAGGCGTTGGTTGCTGGTGGGGCGTCCGGCCGGCCTGCTGCACCCCCCCGCCGTGCTGGCCTTGGTTTGGTCGGCTGTGTTGGTGACGGTCGCTCCCGGGCCCTCGGCTGGTTCTTCTGCGGGAGGCGCTGGTGGGGCCCCGGGGGTCATTCTCGGGGTGCTGTGGTGGCTTGGGGTGATCTGGGGGACTCGTGCTGCCGTTGTTGGGCCCGGGAGGGCTGCCCTGTCCTTAGGTGGAGGTTTTACGCATGCCAGGTCCACCACACCAGCACCTATCAAAACTCGATACGAGAGTTAACTCCGCCCACAGATCACTGAGTCAGTGGAGGTTGCTGGGTCAGTGTCTGTGGCTCTCACTATGCTCTCCCTCTTCTTCCTCAGATCTCCTCAGACCTTGATGATCCAGACTTTCTTCTAGAGACCGATGAGAACCTGGTGTTCTGGGATAATTCTTAGTTATGGTTGGATGAGAGGGACAGAAAGAATGAGCACAAATAAATCCACTGCACTCTTTTCAGAACTCTGTGTATTTGTCACTTTTGTTTGTCCATGTTGTATGTTTTGTGTTTCACTGTGGTGTGCATGCCCTCTATGGCGGAAGGCAGGAAAATTAAACTCAATAAAATATAATAGGATAGTCTGCCAAGAGGGCAGGTGACGGTCACAATCACAATAAAACTCTAGCAGTGCATAAAACTCTAGCAGTGACTGACGTCATGTATGTTGTCACTCTTGAGCACAAATGCAGAAAAAAGCTACTTTTTTTTCACCCACTCACTGAGCTGCTGTTAAAGTTATCCAGTCGCAGCTGATATAATTTTCAAGAAACAGTTCTAGTATTTGTCAAAACTGATTTTTCCACTAAAAGGAGAATCTGCTTCTGTCATTGCTGCCATTTTAAACGTCGGAACATGGCGGGGAATTCTATAGCAACAGTAACTACACGCCTTAGCCTCAATTGACAGCGAACTGTCAAGATGGCATTGCTCTGGAATGTGGGCTATGTGGATCAGAGTGGCGGCGCCTCTCGATATAGCAGGGTGTGATTTCAGCCCGTAACCCACAGCTTGCTGCCACACCAGATGAGACCAGGCAGCGGGGCGTCTCGCACCTCTCCCCTACTTCCAGTCCACGAACTCCCCATGTGTCCTTCTATGTACAGTAGCGTGTAATGTATGTGCCTTTCACTTTAATCTCCCCTGTCACTTTGGCCCGAGGCAGGCTGTGAGGAAAGAGAGATGTTCCATTCTCCATTCGTCTCTCCTGCGAGGGTTCCTTTTTCTATGTTCATGTCCTGTCCCTCCCTCCCGCCATCCCGTATTCTTGTCATTCAGAGAGGAAGGTGCGCTGATCCGGCCCGATCATCTCCCCCCACTTCAAACACTGCACATTCAGAGTGCGGCGCAACAGAGTGAAAGGAGCTGGAATGCGCCTCCCTGCATGGATGTGTACGTTAGGAGGGAATTGAGCTTGACTTTGAATCCCAACAAACTATCCCCCCGCCACCATCAACACCACCTCCACACCCAGCCTCCCCTTCCATAGCAGGTGGCGCCACTGGCAGCAGGGCAGAGAGAGGGCTTTGATTCCTAAGCCAGTGGGCTCAGTGCATATTCAAACTAGGGCCTTTTGTTTGTGTCGCTGCAAGGCCCGAGTCAGCCATGCATGCAGAGAATACAAATCAGACCTTTGACAGGAGCAGTTAACCTGCTGCTAAATATAGCTGCCCTGGGTCTGAGAGCGATGGAGAGAGCATGGGGAGAGGGAGAGCCATGGACGGAGCGCACATCAGAGTGGGAGCCATGCAGAGGGTGAACAAAGGAGAGAGGTGAGCGCGAGACATGTAGAGGAGACAATGGAGGAGGCTTTCCTGAGTGGGAGTACAGACGCATGTACAGAAAGGAGTGCGTTGAGGCAGCATAGCCAGTTTGATGTGTGCATTCAGGGAGGGGGCAAATATAATAAATAAAAAGCCAAGTCTCCGAGCGTGGAGCAGGGTGGGGAGCGTGGCAAATGAAAGATAGGGAAAGTCGGTTTAATAAAGCAGCAATCTTGAGGGAGCGAGGGGTGAGGGAGAGGAGAGGGAATGAGAAATGTGCTCATACCACAGGGATCTGAGCAGACTGCAAAAGAGGGGGGGGGGCGACAGAGAGGAGAAATTAGAGAAGAGAAGAGCCAGGAAACAGGCATACCACAACCGCCCTGTCTCCCCGGAACCCACCGGCTGACCGTGGGCGGGGTCGTCCCGCCTCCTGCAACGCGCTCTGACCACTCTGTGCACACGCAGAACACGCATGTGGTGAAAGATGCAGCCATTGTGTGAGTGACAGCCATTCTGCACTATTATGCAACGCCACAGCTGTATCAGCTGCAAAGTGATAGATGCTCAGATAAGATGTGTGCGCGTGTGTGTGTGTGTGTGTGCGTGTGTGTGTGCGTGCGTGCGTGTGTGTGTGCGTGTGTGCGTGCGTGCGTGCGTGTGTGCGTGCGTGCGTGCTCTTTCTGCCTGGCCCCTCTAAGTTATAAAGTAAATCCACCTCCAGTGTCAGCCCAGCCAAACGCTGCATCCTGACAAATCATAAAGCCGTGATGAATGGCGGGTGCAGCCCCCCCCCCCCCCCCCCCCCCCCAGCGTGTCCACCTCCTCAGACAGACTGAGCTATGGATGGAGAGACACCGCCAGTCCACCACCACTATTATACTGGAGAGCACTGACTCCACTTCCACTGCTGAGCTGTGTAATCCCTCAGCGGATAAGGCTCGGTTTGGGGGGAGATTTGGGAAGCAGAGATCCCGCTGAACCTGCCAGTCGGCTCGCTGTGGAGATTCAACCACTGGAAATCCCATGGGATCGGATTAGAAGGGATATGGAGCCAGTCGCTGAGAAGTTGTTGTCAGGGAGCTGCAACGCTCACAGTGGGCCGTGGTAACACACACACACACACACGAGAGAGAGAGAGAGAGAGAGAGAGAGAGAGAGAGGGGGAGAGAGAGAGAGGTTTGTGCTCTTGAATGGGCAGGCGGTGAGGCTTCCTTTACTTGCGCACCAAGCGGTGATGCACTTGCCGTCTGTCCATCGGCTCTTTGGCTCCTTTTACGCGCCGCTGATGGAAAACATCATAAAAGAAAGACGCTCGATTGGCTTCATTTGACGCGCAATGATGATTCTTCTTGTAGGCGCGGCCCAGAATTTAAATGCGGCACCATCTGTAAATTCTGAAAAGTTAATTAGCCCAACGCGCAACGCGCTCATGTTCGGGGCAAGCGGCTCCAAAGTGCCGCTCTGCAGGGCAGCCTGCCGCTGCGTAATGAGCGTCTCCCGCGACAGGGCGAGCGGGGTTCTCGTCTGAACACTTGAATGAGAGAACAGAGGCTTTAAAACGGAGACAAAGGAGAACGCAAAGTGACCATAGACGGACTTCCGGCGTCCCGCAGCTCCTGATCGTTTCTGATCAGCGTCATTAGACGTGCAGCGTGAAACACTCTGAGCCCGATCACCGGAGTCTGGAGCCTCAATCGGTGAATCGCCTCTGCCGCGCCCCTTTGACCACGTTTGGTTCGCAACAATGGGGGGGGGGGGGGCAGGAGGAAGAGAGATGAGGAGAGAATGAGAGACAGAACACAGCCACAGATTCCAGGATCTAAAGGGAGGATGAAGAGAGTAGAGAATCGGATCTTTTTTTTTTCTCTCCCTCGTACGTTGTTGTGCGTGTTTTGTTTTTTTTCCTCGGAGGGAGAGGCTTTTTGGGGCGGGATGGAGGGAGAAAGAGAAAAAGAGAGTTAGAGAGGGGGCGTCTCCCCCCCCCCCCCCCCCCCCCCCCCACCTTCAGTGTGATTCCCAGATATCACCAATACGCCGCCGTCGACTTGAGCGCATGAGGACGAATTGACAAGACTTCCAGCACTGAGGGGTGAGTATATCCGGAATAAATCATCCAGATATGCCGCCATTCTTCTCATAATATAAATGCCGCGTAATACAATAAATGTCACGCAGGAATAAGTGGCCAATATGGCCACAGTGTGTTAGTGTTTGACAACCGGGCTTCCGTCCACGGAGAGAGGAGCGCTCGTGGGTTGTGTAACGTTGCGACCATGCCTCCCCTCATCCCTCTTCCTCTATTCTCTCCATCCATCCATCCATCCATCCATCCTCTCACCAGGTGCCGTTTTCCTCGTGCGTTTTTTTCCTTTTCTTTTTTTTAAAATCCCAAATCGGAAGTCGGGAGTTGGACGTGACTCCGCTTGTTGCTGCTTTTCACGTGTCGTCGCTGTTTCTCTCCAATAAAGACGCGACATGCGCGAAACACTTTGAAAAGTCGCTCGAGAGAGGAAACGGGCGGGAGAGAATCTTTCATCACAGTTGTTGTGCGGCTGCGGCTTCATGTTGCGGGTTGGTTCTGCAGGCCTTCATTGGGCATTCCCTTTATGTTCTTCTTGTGTGAGTTTGATGTCAGGCTCTATTTGGGCTCAACATTGCTCTTCGGCTCATCCGATAGGCGGGAGCGGCTCCTGCAACGTGGGCTCCTCTTCGATTGATTGGTTTCAGCTCACTTCAATGAAATATTCAAGTTTTCTCCCCCCCAGGGAGAAGAAAGTCATTTACTAATCACAGAATTACTATTTCAGTCCGAGTGCATTCAGGCTGTAGCTTATATTACATTATATAATTAGAGAATTTACAATTCCATATAGCTGTTATTCGGTGTGTGTGTGTGTGTGTGTGTGTGTGTGTGTGTGCGTGTGTGCGCGCGCCTCCCTGCCTGCCTCTCAGCGTGCACGGGCTCAGCCCCTCAGGCACGCTGGCAAGCATGAACTCCCTGAACTCAATCCTTGTCCATTAAATTCCTATTGATCAAGCAGCAGCGAGACATAAAGTTCCGTCTCCTTGGTTTCATGTGGGCTCGGCTCGCCTTGAGCTCCCCGTCTTTTAGGCTCTCTGCCCCCCTCCCCCTTTTTTTTTTTTTTTGAGAGGAGAAGGGAGGAAAAGGAGAGGCGGAAGACGGGAGGGGGGAGGAGGAGGAAACAGGAGGAAAAGATTGGCTCGGGCTGAATCCATTAGGAGAGATGGATGAAGAGGAGAAAGAGGAATGAGCTAAGAGTTGATTAATAAATGGTATTTAGTGCTCGGGAAAAAGTGATGTACTGTATATGCAAGTGTGATTGAGAGCATTTCAGCCACACGCACGCACACGCACACGTCAATAATATGTTTGCGTGTCTGTGCCTCTGCGTAATGCACGTGCATGAGTGTGTGGTTTGTGTGTGTCAACAGCGGCGGCTTCCATTTAGTAATGCAGCAAAGCGGCGCACGTCTCTCCAGTGGGAGCTGTCCTTGGTGCTGATCCGTGGCCCTACAGCTACTCCTCCTCCTGCTACCCGCCACCCACCCACACACACACACACACACGCACACACACACACACACACACCCTCCACCCTGTTGATTGACATCCTCTCCATTTGGCTCACTAAAGGCTGCGTGTGTGTACACGTGTGTGCACTTTAGTTAGTGTGACTTGTGGAAGGTGGGGGGTTTGTTTGGGGGGAGGGGGGGTTGTGGCATTCTCAGAGGGCCTTGAACAGAGAGAATGCTGGGTAAAAAAAAAAAAAGAAAAGAAAGAAAGAATCAAGGAGTGAGAGGAGGAAAACAAAACATCTGTGCGGTAATTGGGCTCCCCTTAGTATTGTAACGCATACATTGACATCTGTTTGATAATTGGCTACCCTGGCTCCTTGGTGTGTGTCATGCTAAATGCTGGTTTGGTGAAAAGGAAGAGAGAGAGAGAGAGAGAGAGAGAGAAATAAGTAGGGGTGGGGGTGCTTGTTAGTGTGCACATATATTTGTGCATTTATGTACATCCGTACCATTGGGGGGGGGGGGCCTGCTTAGATCTGTTAGTATCGCGAACGCTCCACAGGTCTCTTGTGCACGTCTTTACCGCCATTGTCTCTTTCATAAAAGAAGACACCCCCCCCCCCCCCGCCCCCCCGCCCCCGCTGAGAGCACGCACGCCTCAGCGTGGAGGTGCGCATCAGTTCAGATTCTGCATTTAGCCCGACAGATCAAAAAAATATATATAAGTGCTAAAGTGTCAAGCGATTGTTTACCGCCTCTTGTGCTCAGCCTCCGGGGGCTTGATCGCGCAGCCATTTGAGCCACAGGCCCAGAAGTGATATTAGCTGCTTCCACAATTTGTTTTCCGAGCTTTAGAGGGGAGAGGCCGTCAAATTGCATAGATAAATATGTTGAATAATTGATGCGGCGCATAGTGGGGAGCTGTTTGGGAACACACTGGAGATTCCCGGTGGTGGTTGCGCAGCCTCGCAGACAGTCTGTCTGTTTTAGACAAGCCTGGTGTGTGTGTGTGTGTGTGTGTGTGCGTGTGTGTGTGTTCTATCCTCGCTGGGTCTGAACGATACAACACTTACTCTCATCCCGATGTTCGCTCAGATCCGCACAATCAATCCTCGACGTGCGAGTCCAAGTTATGGGTTTATAAAGTGTCTGTGATCTGAATTTTTACGCCGCGCTTCTCAGTCGCTTCTCTGCGAGGCCGCGCTTGTAGAATTAATCGAATTAATGTAGACGAAGCCCTTTCGCTGGACTTCCACGTCATCGGTCGTGAAGGTTTAAGCTGCTACTTTAAAAACTAATACCTGGTAATGCCTTATAATGCCTTATAATGCCTTATAATGCCTTATAATGCCGTAATCCAGCAGATCTTTACACGAGTGTCGGAGCTTATAGTAATGGTGAAGGATTCCTTTGGGGATGTCTCTGAGGTGTTACATGGGAAGTGGCTGACTGAGTCGGAGGAGGCTGGCCGGACGGGCCACCGGAGCTGAGATGGGGGGGAGGGGGGGGGGACTTAGATGCTCCATCTCCCTCCATAATGCCGTCTAATGTGAGAGATTATGGTGAGAGGAAGAAAGCTCTGTAAAGACAGGGATTTGAGATCTCAGTTCCTTTGGAACCACAAGGGCACTATCAGGCTCCAACCTCCTGTGAAGAACCTTAAATGTTTTTTCGTTTTCTGTCTTCCTGCCTTTTTCATCCTCCTCTCCGCACCCATCTCTTTGAAAACGTGTGCGGTGTTTCACATGCAGAGGTGTTTAGAGTAATGGCAGGAATCACTCCTTTCATGCAGTCTCGTTTCAGTGCACAGGAGCGCGGCAGTGTTCTCCCCCCCGTTTGATTCCAAGGCCTTGAAGATGCGAGGGCGGGGGGGGGGGGGGGGATGTGAAGACTGCTTATCGCTTCCTGCCACAGCCAATCATCCCATAGAGTGACAGTCCGAACCCCCCCCCTTTGTTTCTTTTTTCTATAATACACAAATACACTCCCTCTTGCTCTCTATCAAATTAATGACACACACACACGTACCTTTTTCTCCTCCCTGACATTTCTCTTATTCCAGTCTCCCTTTTACCACTTTTTATTTCTCTCGTCTTCTTCATACCTCTTTTTCTTCCCGTCTCTCACGCACCTGCCTCTGAGTCTGACTCCTCTTCCCGTTCATTGCCTCCTTCTCAGCTTTCTCTTTCCCTTCCTCACCATTTTCCTCCGATGTGCGACGTGGCGGCTGGAGCTCGTAGCACGGCGGGGGCGGGGGGCGGGGCAGACCTCTCCCACTCGGATGCAACCGTGGCGCTCACTGATGAACATGGGCAAAGCTCACTATTTTCCCCATTTCCTCACTCACACTCAGTCAGGAGTTTTAAGCATTGAAAGACAAAAAAACTCTAAACTTTATTGCACCCTCGCGTGTGATGACAAAATGACTATTCGTGTGAGCGCAGCGGTCCATCACGCTCTCGCTCTGCTTTTTCTCTCCCTCCGCTTGGCCGCTGCAGACTGCAGATCCAGTTGGTGTGGCAGGAGAACTCGTGAGTAGGGAATATTTACGGTGTCGCATTGTAGGTGACAGGCGATATTAAGAGTCACTCACCGAGCCTCTGAAAAAGAGAGAGCAGACAAGCAGAGACAGAGCCTTCAATTAGGAAGATAAAAGTCCCCTTTCTAAGCTTATTGGTTCATCATTCATCAATAGCGTCCCTCCTCCTAAAGACAACTTCAATGGGTCTCCACAGGCAGCCGTGCTAACCTAATGACAGCACTGTTGGACAGGAGGCTGAAACGATTCGGCGATCAATTGGATAAATAACCAGGAATGTCTTGAAGATCAATCAATTTAGACCTAAAAAAAATAAAATAGCACAAATTATCCGTCCCAGCCATCACGTGTGAAGATGCAGTGATACTTTCACTGTCGCTGGAAGCTGGTCGTGTCAACAAATCATTTCAGCGGTGGATGTTCTCTCTCCTTTTTTTTTATTTTTTATTTTTTATTCTTTCTTATCACCTTTTGCATAGATAAATAGTTAATTAGGGGAGAACAGAATGTGCACCTTAATCAACAATGAAAAAAATAAGCATCGGCTGCAGCCGTGATTATTTCCTGAATCACGCCCAGAAGACTTGTGCTCTTTCTCATTTTTCTTGCAGGACCTGGAGACTTTCAGCAGCTCCTGAAATCCCCACCCTCCCCTCCAGCTCTCTCCTGCTCGATGTCGTCGAACAGAGAAGGGGGGGGGGGGGGTCACGGGCGTGACAGAGAGACAGGAGAGAAGGTGGAGGGGATTGAGGTGGCGTGACAGTTTGCTCCCGTCTCGACCACGGGTATTCTTGGGTTGATAATACAGATGTCGATGTTATTGCTTGAGAATACGCGTAGCTGAGTGGAAGCCATCATCGGCGACAGCTAACGGATGTAAGAAACCGCCCTCCTTATGGCAGGAGCTTGATGTGAAGAGACCCTCCTGTCCTAGTCCTGAGACCCCCCCCCCCGTTCTTCGACCCAGCATCCTCTTGGCCTCTGCAGGAAGTAAGATCCTTCCAAGCGTGCATCACACACCTTTTTAAGCTCCGATTGTTCATCCGCTTGACAGATGCCCTTATCAGAGTGTGTGGTGAAGAGGGGAATCCAATAAGTGCACATAGTGGGAGGGGTGGGGGAAGTATGGGGGGGGGGGGCTTTGTTGAGGACTTGGTTGTGGGGGATGCTGGGCTCCCGATGGCACGACTCTGCACGTCAGGACAGAAGGTCCAGCAGTCGTACCGGCTCCTGTGGATCGCCGTGTATAAGGTCACAGTCAAAGAGCAAATCCAATATCCAGACAGGCTGGCGGGCAAACAGGCTGGAAGGCAGGAAGGGGCACGGGCAGGAACACATTTAGAAAGTCAGAGATAAATCTCCGTCTACTCTCAGGGCCGCCTGGAGGAGGGGCGAAAGAGAAGGAGGCTGAACGGAGACACGGACAATTCGGCAGAAACCTGTTAGCATCAGGCAAGCGCAAATCAGCCTGCATGGATCCAGAGTAACTAAGTACATATACTCAAGTCCTCTACTTAAATATGCAAGGTACTTGTTTCCAGCGACTCTGTAATATATAAATACAAGTAGCACAACATATATTCCTCCCAAACCAACATGCAACAAGCTTTTAAAGGACCGCCTGCTCAGGGAATAAACTTTGCTTCTCAATGTTTCATCTTTCAGTGAATGAATCCCGACGGTTGCTTTAATCGGCAGCGTTATAACAACCGTGTATCAGTGACGGCGTAGAGCACAATGTGAAGGAGGGCGCTCCCGGCGGTGATTGTGCATGGAGAGCCTTATCACCCGAGTCTGCAGCTCTGCTTTCCAACCGACGTTCAGCTCATCGCTGGGCTGCTTCAGGTCGCCGTCGCTGCGCCCGTGGGTTCAATCAGCACACACACACACACACACACACACACACACAGCGTAAAGAATATCCCCCATATCAGTTAGTATGTGTCAGTTATATATATAAATAGGAATAATCAGTTATCTTTGTTCTCAGATGGTGGAAAGCATCCGTTTGTAAAGTCCGTGCAGAGACGTCGATCCAGCATCCCAGTGTTTAATGTGCATGTCTTCATTTTAGCTCAATTCATGGATTGTTTTTTTGTTTTGTTTTTTCTAATTAACTGTGCATAATGTGCATTGATGAAAAGTTACAGATAAATATTATATACTCAAATGTAAATGACTGGAAAATCCGATTACAAAAAGAAACTGAAGGTTTTGCCTTGGTGTACAGTACTTCATAGCAATATGGTAGCAGTGAAATACTACTTGCGCACATCCCTCTTAATATGTATTATTATATTATACAAAACACATAATATACAACATAGTACTTTTATTTTTGTACTTGGAGCACTAATAATGCTGCTGCCACCGAGGACCTGATGTCTGGATCTTTTCACCAATCAATGATTGTCTGAGCTGTAATGTTGGCTACATGCACAAATAAAATCACTGTTCCCTTGATAAACATCTGTTATTTCTGTGATTCTGATCCTTTGGGGGGGGGGGGGTTGGTCACATTGGTTCCTCCTCTCTGATGGAGTTTGCAGGTTACTGGGTCATATTAGTGTTATTGTAACGGGGCGTAATAAGATTATTCAAATCCCTCTATTTCACAGTGGGTGAACGTGATGCTGGGCTCATCCATGTGAAAGGCCCCTTTGACAAAAACTGTGTCTGTGTGTTAAACCCTGGATATTCCCAGCCAAGAGGATTCTCCACGCCACTCCCTAGAGACTTCACTCATATCAGTGTGTGTGTGTGTGGGTGGGTGTGTGGGTGGGTGGCTGTGCAATTTTTCTGTCTCTTCTTCCACACAGCAATTAAAGATCCAATTGATTTCCCTGCCTGCACTGATTACCTGCTCCACTAGTTTGTTTTTTCTGTGATACCTGATTAATACTGAGACTATATACAGAGCGGTAGCGCAATAACATAAACGCCTCACATTAAAATACAGCCCCAGAAAGAACCATTAACGGAGCTGAAACAATCAGACGATTAATTCTTCTGCGTAAAATGTGTATCACCTGTTTTAATAACCCGTTAAATGGGCCTGAACGGCCCCCCCGGCACAAGGGGAACTGGTTTAGAATGAATTACTAGATTGCATTTTAAGAAATGTCTTACAATACGCACAGAACTTACAAAGATCTGTTTGCTTTTAAGGAGTGGTGGAAAAATAAAATGTAATCAGAATTGTTTCTAAATATTGGGCATGGCAAAATTACTGCACAGCAGCTGCTATGAAATTCCGAAGAAGCAGAGCCCACGGTTCGTTTTAGAGGCATGACATTTGGTGCTGGAAGGTGCAGCTGTGGCGGCGTGGCGTATTTAGAAGACTCTCCACCTGACAAGTTAAAGGGTCAGGTATGAACATGCATGAGGAGCGCGTACTTGTCAGAAATAGTACAAATTGTGATCTGAGACGGGCTGGGGTCCAAATGGCTCCAAATTGTCTCCGGGGAAAGAAGCAGCCGCCCCCCCTCGCCAGATGTTTCGCCCAGAGGTATGAAATTTAGTTAATGTGTTTAGTTCACACCAAGATCTGCAAAAAGCTTTTCGGACATAAGATCTGGACCAACATGGCAGCGGCTCCACCTGCATGTCTGGATTTGTCTTCTTGCTGTGCTAATCTTGAGTAAGTTTAAGCATTGATGAACATTAATGGACAAATTAAAAGGGCTTTTACAGTCTTTTTAAAGTGAGAACTTCCAGCTGTTCTTTGTCTTAGATGACTGCAGCTTAATGATTTGGGTTCAGTGTTTGAAGGGAAGAAACATTAAAAATGTTGTTGTTGTTTTTTATTGTCACACATTTCTCAAACTATTTTTATGACACTTCTAAAATAAAGTGAAGTATTTTAAAAATGTATCATTCATAAAACCAATTATGATTTACATTTTCTTTTACAAAAATGGCATTAAAGAAAATTGTATTTTATCCATATATATATATATATATATATATATGGATAAAATGTATATATATATACGTGTATGTATATATATATATACGTAGCTGTTCCTAAAACACTGAAAACCATAAATATTGACTTCATAGTTAGACTAAAGAAAAAGTCAGAGAGTCATGAGAGTCAGAAGGGTTCACCCTCTGGGAACAATGATTGTAAAACACACAGCGTCAACTTATTTCCCATGACAGAGAGAAAACATCGACCGGCTGGTAGCAAAACAGGCAAAACGATGAGATCTCAAAGGTGTCTGTGGTTTATATTCTGGGTGAGATGAAATGAATAGAAATCCATGATAATACATCTACAGTATGTCTGTACGAATCTGCAGGTGGCATTAAAGGGAAAAAAATGGGTATAACTAGAATTGACTATGAATATTTTTACAAAATGGAGTAGTTGTCGTATTTCTATCTGGATCAACGTGTCCGACCAAAAACCTCTTTCCTAGCTTGGCTAAACCCACATGAATACACAGAGTAAAATTATCTGCAGCAAATATATATATATATATATATACCAATGAACAATTGAACTGCCTACACGCCATATTTGCAGTACTGTATATTCAGTAACACTGCCTACATGCCGGCACTCGAATCACCAACGTCTTCGTTCTCCTCCTCACACCAGGCCGACGATGAAGATGAACAATCTAACTTACTTTTCTACAAAACAGAGAAGACTCTCAACGGGAATGCCGCCAAACATGGCTGACATCGAGTGAGCGGCGGCCAGAAGCAGCCTGGTCAACTGGAGCCTTTTCTCCTCTGCTATGAACCGCCGTCCCCTTCCCCAGCCCCCCCCCCCCCCCCCCCCCCCCTCGTCCTCCTCCTCTCCCCCATCCACGCTTCCCTGCTATACTTCAGCCTGTAATAACCACAGCATTAAAGCAAACAGAGACAATGGACTCTGAATGAATGAGTACATCTTGGATTTGGCCACATGGTGATAGCTGTAATTCCCCCCCCCCCCCCTTGATGGGTCACACCATTACAATTACCCTGAAATATTTATGGAGACAAACAAAAGGCCTGATGTGTGCTGGAGTGGCTGCAGGGATTGGGTGGATTGATGGATGGAGTGTGAAAGGATCCTGCAGGTATATGAGGAGGAATATGGGGGGTGGAGGAAGGAAATCACAGTGCAATAAAAGCCCTCTCATTAGGTCCTGTCTTTATCACTGCAGCTCCTGTGAGACGTGGCAGATGAGAGGAGGGAACAGAAGGCCAGGAGGAGAGCACGGCTCAGATTAGGATCCTTATTGCTACGATAATCACTGTTTGTCATCCAGTGCGCACGTTTCACACCTGTGGTAAATGCAGACATCTAGTTTAGTTAGCACCACGGTCGCAGCGCTTTGTGTGGCGTATCACGTATTTTTCGTGTGTGGGAGAAAGAGAAAAAAGCAGCTCATGTATGTACGTGTGCACGTGAGAGTGAGAAAAAGAGTGTGAGGGGTGGTCACAATATGTGTGTGTGTTTGTGTGCGTGCGTGCGTGTGTGTTTTTGATGCATGGAGGGCTCGCACGTGAACACAAGAGCGGACGCATTTAGAATGAACAAATAGAAAAAGATAGAATTAAATAAATAAGTAACAATCACATGCATTGCTCTCGGTGCCTGGCAACCAGATCCCTCCGTTGCCTTGGAAACAGTTGCTACTGAATGTGAGGTGATTGGCAACCGTGACAACGAGGAGGGAATAACATTTGACCCCGCTTGCTGACGAGGAGAGGCGGGGAAGGGGGGGGGGAGAAAAAGAGAGGTAGAGGGAAGAGTAGATAGGAGATGCTATCAGAAAGTATTTAGAAATCTATCCTCTGAAGCTGCTTCGCTCTCACTCCTTCCTCAACCTCTTCCCTCTGGCTCACACACACACTTATCCTCACCATGCATTCACACACACACACACACACACACACACACACACACACACACACTTTCAATGCTTAAACATACCAGTACTCGTGCCAACTCAAACTCCCTCTCCGCCACCCACCGCCCCGTCTCTCGGACTCAGCTCACTAAATATGCACTTCCACTGTCAAATCTAAAATCTGCACGAGGCACATTAAAGATTGCACAAAGGCACGTTGGCTTCACCAGTGTTGTTCGACAGCGCACATACACTTAAATGCAAGTGTGGCCCCACACCATAAAGAACACAACACCTAGTAATCACAGAGCCATTGTTGTGCTCCTGAAGCTACACTATGTGAAACAGAAGGCTGTGAAATCTCAGCCGGCTCCAGTGCCAAGAGGAGAACCCCCCCCCCCCCCCTCCCCCCCTCTCGCCTTCCCCCTCTTCCATTTCCCATCCGATTGCACTTTCCATCTTTCCATCCCTCTCCTCACTCTTCCCCTCTCTCTGCCTGGCTAAACTAATAAGGGTGTGATTAATGGTCTGCTAATTGCTGTAATCTCGGTTAATTAGAGTGGAGATTCTTCAGTGGTGGAGAGCTTAGGGAGAGATGCATGTTGCACTGATCTGCAGGAGGAGCTGGCATGCAGCACTCGCACCTTGACCAGAAGAAGTGCACTCAGTGGCTCGTATAGTACGGTATCACTTTTACGCAGTGACACATAAATGATGCTTTTGAAACAGTAGATATAGGATGATGAGCGATTTGGGTGTTTGCCACTGTGCTGTGCTGTGCATTGTGTGTGTGTTTTTGTGTGTGTGTGGGGGGGGGTTGGTCCAGAATTCTCTGATCTCCCTCAGGTCTCCATTAGGGCTGCAAATAACTATCAGCGTTCAGCATGTTGGATGTTGGATCCTGTGCAGCCAGATAATACTTCACACGCTTGCGATGCAGTTCCAGTTGTATCTTAAAAGCTGCTCAGAGTGAATGAATGAAATGGAAGCGCATAAAGAAGCACGCCCTTCTTCTTTCTCTCACTCCATCACCTCTATGGCAGCATCCTCAGCTCCTTGCGTCTACATGTGTTCGTCGATTCGTTCTTCTACAATAAGAAGCCTCGTTTTGTAAATGTTTGACCCATGTCCCGATCTGCTCCCCTCGGATTGGAAGATAAACTGCATCTCATTTGTTGAGTCCCTGTACAGTAACAGAGAAATGATTTCTCTTCCACCCCTGAGTTAAATAAATAAAGAATAGATGTTCTGGTTTCATTTAGTTGTGCTCAAAGTAAAAAGAAAAGAAAAAAGAATGAATAACCTCCTCATTGCCATCTTTAAAAATTCAGGCCCTCTCCAAACAAAAGGATTGATTTTTTTTCTTCAATCCTCGTTAAAATTCTCGGCTACTTGCCCAGCGCCATGGATAATGTATAAAGTGATGCTCACCGCATCCCCCGTTTTATGTTTGATGTCATGGTGCAGCCATTAAACGGCGACACCTCGGGTCTGAAACATTAAATATTTTGCTTGCTGTGAATTACATTTGGTGGCGTGCAGCAAAGAGGAGAATAGATTGTGATGTTCAGGCTGGACTCCAGGTGAATTCTGGGAGTGTGGAGGTTCAGCTGGTTCACATTTTTCACCAAGTCCCATTCAAATATAAATGCTGCTATAAAAAAAAGTAATTCAGGACACCTTTTTATTTTTATTTTTGCCATCATGACTTCGTATTTATGTGGCTTTTAATGTGTGTGTTTCTTTTCTGCTACATTTGGCAAAGTCTAAACTTTTTTGTACCCATTTACCCCGTCTGCAGCATCTGGTGTGTCTCTCTGGGAGTGTTTCTAACTGAGAGGTGTGAAGACTGAAGCCTCGGACCTGCAGGACATGCATGCACACAGTGTCACATGCACAGAATCCCCCCCACACACACACACACAGATGCGCACACGCCCTCACACGGGGCGCTCGAGGCAGATGTGGCAGCGTGGACATGAAACCGGTGTCGCACCTCTTGCGGTGAAGTGGGCTTTCAGGTAACCCAGAGTGACAGCTAAGAGTCTGCAGGACGCCGTCCAGACAGGTGAGGAGCAAGACAGCTGGACAGCCTTCCAGATGTGGCAGAATTAGTCAAACACCCACACACACACACACACACACACACCAGATGTGGCAGTGGGAGTCATAACACAGTAGACCCCATCTGCTCACATGTCAAGACAAAGGAGTAGCAGCTGATGGCGCTGATCAAACCTCCTGACGTGGAGGACGAGTGGGGTTAAATCACACTGACAGTGGTTGTAGGTGCATATAAACGGCACGCGTGTGTGTGTGTGTGTGCGTCGATTTCAGTCTGTGAACCCTCACTGACAATGGCAATAAACACCTTCTGATTCTGATTCTGATAATATTTTAAGTCAATAAATGTAGTCGGCTACATATGGCGCTCAGGATCAGCACTGGACAGCTCCATAGGTAGCCGGCTACCTATGGAGCTGTCCGGTGCTGAACCTGAAAGTGACGTCTTTTCCGCTGCATTGACTCGGGGAATGTTCTTTATCTTGGTTTTTTTGGTTTGCGCATGTCCATGACAAGACAAGGTGGTGGCTTTTTGGTTTTGCTTTGATTTTGTATCGATTAGCTTTGTTCCTGATTGATTGCATTTTAATGGAACTTTTCCACATTATTAGATGTGTTAATTTATTCCCATCACAAACTTTGGTTCATACTTATGATTTATCTCATTTACAGTATGGCTTTATCTCTAACAATTTTTAAGTTACAACCTTTTAAAAAAAGTGATATCAAAACGGAATATTTTATTGTAATTTAAAAGAGTTTAAAAAATAAAGTTATTTAACAGCATGTTAAGGAGTAGTTACATTTTACATTAAATGACATTACATTTAGTTACATTCTTTACTGTGTTACAGTTTACATTTGGCCTTTGGAGGGCAAACATAATGCTAATGTGGCCCTTGGAGAAAATGAGTTTGACACTCCTGCCCTAAGATGACATAACATGAAAAGCAGCCTCGTACTTGGATACATGTCAGAGGTTGAATGAATACTAGTAATTGTCCTTCTTGTAACTGTACATTGAATATTCCGTGTGTGTAATGCTGCCGGCTCTGGTCTGCACATATTCATCTACGCATGGGCAGCTTTTCTGCTGCATTTTGTTAGTTGTAACAGGAGTTAGTTTAGTTGTGTGGGCGTACAATGGAATAGATTGCGCATGGCTCTCCACAAACTTATGGCCAGCCCCCCCTCCTGTCTTTTTGACACCTCCACACACACACACACACACACACACACACATACTGGGACCTGGCACAGGCTGATCCGCCACTCGTTCCAGTCCAACTGCTTTACATTCGTACCACCAACATTATGTAACGTGGCATGAAGCTACACTTAAAATTCAGGCTTGCAGGAGATGGGCTCTGTCCGGTGGGATTTTGAAGTTTTATTTGCTCATTCTCTACTTTACCCCCCCCCCCCCCCAAAAAAAAGAAAAAAAACACAACAACATTTGTTTGGAGTATTTTCTTGATGTAACACGTTGAACAAAAGGAGAGCCGATCCCCTCTGAAGTACCATTAGAAGACAGAATCAAGTGCGCCATCTGGTGTTTGTCAGGAGAACAACAACCGCATGATGCGGTCGCCCTCCGCGATCACATTGTGTTCCATCACATCTTAATGTGTGATTACTGCACAGTCACGTCGCTCCTCTCAGGGACAAATTACTCATGTTTTATTTATCTGCTGGGGGAAGCTTTTTTTTGTGTGGTATTGCGAGGCAACCCCACCCATTGGGGGATGGTGGGTGGGCATGCACCAGCGACTGCTCTGTTGGTGTGTGATCCAGTGGTATTGGTGCAGGTTCCAAGACTACATGAATTGGGGGGGGGGGGGGGGCATGCATAAAGCATCCGCTGTGGAGTACCCCAAAGGGGAGCCACCTTTGTGTTGCTATACGTAATTAAAACAATTAATTCTGCTCTGTGTAAAATGATCTAAAATTCTCCCTGATTTAAGTTTATATGATTCTTAATGATAGCAGGGGGATTTCTGCCGATGAGAGACCAGAGAGAAAAAACGAAATAACCATAAAAGATGGATCTTAATTTTTATTACACTTGAGCTTCAGCCTCTCTTAGCAAAAAATAAATATATATATATGCACAGTGGAATCTCGGTTGTCGAACGTAAGCACAAGATGAATGCCCATTTACATGCCTACAGTTATATTCATATGTAACTACGTGTATCTAAATAACAGATAATACATTTAACCCAATCCTGTATCATTTACATACATTTTTGGCTGCAGTGTCAGGAGGGAGGTGGAGGGACGAAGGATTATTCCTTTGAATAATCACTACTTTACTATTTTCTTTTCCAGTAGAATTACTGCGGGCTTTGTTTGGATCCATGGCTAAGAGCTCAGAAGAATAAATGCAACCCAAAAAAAACACACACACACACAAAGTGAAACATTTGCACAGTGTTTCTTACCAGTTTGTCCATCTGGATCTCGAATTCCCACAGGACCTACTCTTGATTGTTCTCGACCACCTTTGGAGGTGTCCTCCATCCCTGGTGGTCTCCAGTCCGTATTCGGTACAGATGTTCCTGTACACTGTGTCGGCTACCTGGTTATGTCGTTCCATGTATGCCTTGCCTGCCAGCATCTTACACCCTGCTGTGATGTGCTGCACTGTCTCAGGGGCTTATTTGCGCAATCTGAACCTGTTTGGAATTGACAGATAACCGTTGGAATAATGTCTTGGGTGGGGTGGGGGGTAGGGTGTTGAGTGCTGTGGTTGACTTCTAACACTAAAACATCGGAGAGATGTGATGCCTAACCCTAATTTATCGATGAGGTCACCGGCAGCATCTTCCAGACATAAAGATCCCTACTGGAGAATGTTCGTTCAGATTTTCACAGCAATTTCTACAATATAAAAGCACTTCTGCAGAAATGCTGCCACTATTTTAAATCGCGTGTTTATTTTTTGCAATAGTAACTAATAATACAAATAATTAGTCTCCTCCTGAGATAATTAAATATTTTGTTGAAACACTCCTCACAGGGCCTGGGGGAGGTTCATAATTACAGCACAATTATTTATTCCTCCAAGTGTTTTCTGGGGATTACATCTGATGTTAAACATTTAATAAAAGCACCGACTTAAACTCTCTTTGTGAAACGGGGCGCTGAGAAGCATCGACACGTTCCCCGTCATGCTGATCAGTGTCTGAATGTCAGTTCCTGAATGTTATTCTGGAAGCCGACTCCTTTGTGACACATCCAGGTTTCTGCTACAGGCATTCAGTTGGCTTCCTGATCCTGAACATATCGATCCTCATGCAACAGATGGCTCCCGATTTTCAAGCAATTTTATTACTCCCTGTCAAATGCTGTAAAATCACTTTCTTCCCCACTTGTGTGCACTTGTACTTTCCTTGTACTTGTATGCTCTCCAGATAACCTAATATCCTCTCGAGCCTTCTCTCACTGCCTGATTGTGTTTTATAGGTTATTGGAAAAAAATATCCAATCTGAGCTCCAAATGCTGCCGGCCTCAAGCTAAACCCGCTGACATTTCTTCCGTCTCATGGCTCCAGAGAAAAAAGACTGAAGACTTAGATTTATTTTTTTTAAACTAATCAGAAGCTGAACTTTTGAGCTGAGCCTGGCAGAGCCCCGTGGGCAGAGGCCCGGCCACCAGGCGCTCGCATATGAACCCCGACCCCAGGCCTGGCTCTAGCATGGGGCCCCGGTTGCGCCATATTGGGCAACGTTACTGTTCTCGATTGAAAAAAAAATAACGTCATGTTGAAATGAGTTTCCTCCGCAGGGAGGCTGGGCCCACCCTTAGTGACAGGGGGAGGAGCTCATTCACCAGGGAGGAACTCGGATTAGAGCCGCTGCGCCTCCACATCGAGTGGAGTCAGCTTAGGTGGCTGGGGCATCAATTTCGGATGCCCCCTGGGGAGGTGTTCCGTGCGTGTCCCGCTGGGAGGAGGTCCCAGGGAAGGGCCAGGACGTGCTGGAGAGACTATTTCTCTCAGCTGACCGGGGGAACACCTCAGGATCACCCTGGAAGAGCCGGAGGAGATGGCTGGGGAGAGGAAAGTCTGGAAGTCCCTGCTGAGACTGTTGCCTCCGCGACCCGGCACCGGAGAAGCGGTGAAAGATGGATGGATGTGTGGCGGGGATGTGTTCCAACACAGGTTTCTCTGCCAGTTTGGATGATGATGATGATGATTATTATTATTAGTATTAGTATTATTAGTAGTATTATTATTATTATGCTTCAGTATCTGACTTTGGATGCTGATGTTTAAACTTTACCTCCATGAAAAGGCCGAGCCTGTGTAGTTGCAGAGGTACAAAATAGGACGTCAGCATTCGGGGGGGGGGGGGGGGGGGGTTAGTAGATGATCACCTTTTGAATTCATCAAAAATAATATCACCATGGTTACTGGGTGGACACGGCTGATGTTTTCCTCCCTATACTCAACCTGGCACAACAGATCCAGTGTCTTCCTCAACCAAAAACAAACATGGACCCAGACAGATCCGCTCCGGATCGCTGCAACTTCTACTTTACATCAAATACATGTCTGTCCAGCGCAAACCAATCGCCTCTTTGTCCTGGGCTTAAAGCCAAACTCCTTCTCCTTCCAGGAAATGCCCTGGTAAAAAAAAAAAAAAGAAAAAGCCTGCCCTTCCTTCCTTCCTTCTGGCTGTAAGTAGCCTGCTGTGTTAAATTACGGCCTAATTTAATAAACAGTGGTGCTGTTGTCCTCACTATGATCATCATTCCAGGTTAATGACAGGAAGTTGTCGGGTGCATGAAAATTCCACGCTTGAAAATGTAAACGATCTGATTGATTTGATGAGTCTGACTGAATTCATTCATTCAATCGGGTTACGAATGATTTCACAAAAGCCTTCAGGCAGTTTCAACGCAGAGACTTTCCGCATTGATTTGATTAGTAACGTTATAGTTGCACGTTGCATTTGCATGTAATGAGTGCGTTTCTATTTCCGTGGGAGTCGTCTGGTGGCTTCGCAGTGGCGCGTGGAGGTCGAGGAGAGTTCAGGAGGCTCAGCCCGAAGGAGGACGCTGCTCTGGCGTCTGGTGTCTTGGCATCAGATGCCTTTTCCGTTTTGTTTTTTGTTTTTTCATTTCAAGGTGTCCGAAAGATTGACTTTGCAATCCGACGCAGTGGTAACGCAACAGCTCCTGTTTGCACACTGGCAAACACACGCTTGGCTTATGATCTGGAATTAGTGCAATGAATTATTTCCCCCCACAGCTCTTTACTTGCTGATGATTGATATCGCATCTGCTTGCAGAGGATGTTTAGTAAATCTGTGAGGCTCTTTATTGTTAGAGGAGGGATTTGATTCATTCCATCTCAAAGCCCCTCTTAAATCGACACAAACGTAATTTATCCATCCCTGCGTGCTCTCTCTCTCTCTCTCTCTCTCGCTCTCTCTCTCCCTCTCTCTCTCTCTCTCCCCCTCTCTCTCTCTCTCCCTTGCTGCCTCAATCAGGCTTATTTCCTCTCTGCCGGACAGGAAAGGAAATTTTCACCTTAAAATCAAATTCTCTTTAAATTTGTATTGCGTCAGGCCTCAATCTCATTTTGATGCTGCTTGCTGGTTGCATCGACTTGTGATGCAGAGGACGTCTCCTACAGCATTCTCATCTCAAGGCTGCATCTGGCTCCATATTTCATGAGCATTGTGAGCTTCGCATATCTGCTCGCTCAGTCAAAGTGCACTCCATTCCCCAGCTCTGACTCAGGCACCGCTTTAATAGAAGCAACGGAATGATTCCTTTCAGTGCGCTTCAATAGAGCCCGCACATTCGTAATTATCTTTCAAATATCTGTCATTGTGTTGGTTTTACCCTTGCTCCCAAGGCTACCTAGTAAACATGCAGAACATTTCAAAGCAGGAGCATGAATGTGCGAGTGTGTGTGTGTGTGTGTGTGTGTGTGTGTGTGAGGTTGAACCATACAAGCAACCTTGAATCAGCTATTCACTCTGCAGAGCTGACAGAACAAAGACGTCAGACAGCTGCCATGACATACAACCATCCACTCCAGAATCAATGACTTATTAGTGGGCAGGACTGACCCCCCCCCCCCTTGCATTTCCTTTGACTGCACCATATGAAGGCTCCTCATGAATTCATACATTATCCTGCGGCTGAGTGTGTCGCCTCCTTCTGTCCAGGAGTGACTGAGTGTGTTCTCCTGCTGTAAGTGTATGTGTGTGTGTGGGGGTAGGTGTGCTGTGACTTTAAGATAAATATTTTAAAACGATAACCTTATCGAATCCAATCTTATTTTACCTTAATAGAGCACATCTCTGTGTGCTTACTCCAGTCCGACCAGAGGGATCCGCTGTAATTTAGCTGACTTTGCTTATGCGTTGTCTGTTCCTGCCTACAATGAGCTGCGGATGCAATCTCTACAGCGACACCAATCAAGTGCAGATGGGATTGACTGCAGCACCGCTCTTTGCCGCCACTCATGGGAGGCTTTGTGAGACAGAGACGAGGCCTTTCTGCGTGGAGTCCGTACGGCATCCCTGGTTTCGCTGCAGGTACGTCAGTTTCATTCGACAGTGCGAAAACATACAAGGGAGATTAATTAGTGAATCTTAAGCAGCCCTTCGATTCTATATGTTATGCCTGAAAAGCAGGGGTGTCAAACTCATTTTCTCCAAGGGCCACATTAGCATTATGTTTGCCCTCCAAAGGCCAAATGTAAATCGTAACACAGTAAACAATGTAACTAAATGTAATGTCAGTTAATGTAAAATAAATGTAACTACTCCTTAACATGCTGTTAAATAACTATTTATTTTTTTATTTAACTCTTTAGCCACCACAGTAATTATAATAAAATATTCAGTTTTGATATCACTTTTTTAAAAGGTTGTAACTTAATAATTGTTAGAGATAAAGCCATACTGTAAATGAGAAAAATCATAAGTATTAACCAAAGTTTGTGATGGGAATAAATTAACACATCTAATAATGTGGAAAAGTTCCATTCAAATGCAATCATCACGCAGGTACAAAGATAATCGATACAAAATCAAAGCAAAACCAAAAAGCCACCACCTTGTCTTGTCATGGACATGCAGAAACCAAAAAAACCAACCAAAGTGGGCAAGATAAAGAACATTCCCCGAGTCAATGCCGCGGAAAAGACGTCACTTTCAGGATCAGCACTGGACAGCTCCATATATTGCTGACTACCTATGGAGCTGTCCAGCGCTGATCCTGAGCACCAGATGTTGCCGGCTATATATGGAGCTGTCCAGCGCTGAAGTTCGCCGTCAGGATCAGCACTTGTATTATAACATAAATCCTTTCAATTGATCAGGTTAAGTAAACCACACTACTCCATCGATCAATAATCAAACGTATTCAAGGAAATAATATTAAATAATAAATAAAGAGAAATATCATCCAACACAAGTTATGGCATTAACTTTGTTCAAAACTCTTTTGTCACAGTTGAGAGGAGCAGAACTGCAGAACAACCAACAAATGTGGGCTGTTAGGAACATGTGACAGATGCAGCATTTTACAAAAACAAATGTCTGCACACAGCTCTCGGGGGCCACACAAAATGACTTGGCCCCCGGGCCTTGAGTTTGACACATGTGCTGTAAAGTAACCCACTGCTCAAACAACATCAGCTGGAATAGGCTCCAGCAGCAATGCACAAGGCAAGCAGTGACAGAAAATGGATGAATGAACTTTGGTCGAAACGGATCCCCGTCTGGATACCAAAAAAATCTAGATTTTACCATTTACTTTTTCCACAAAAATCCTACATTATATTCAATTAACTTGCCAAAAACCACAGTCACAAAGGGGTCCGAGGCAAAATGTCTTCTGGATCTGATCCAGAATGCAGTCATGAAAAAATATGACATTTCAACATTGAAAACTCCATTTATGGATTAAAAAATCAGTTAAAAGTACACATCAACTCTGATTCACTTTCACTTTTCATGGCTTTTTGTATAAAGATGCCAAGAACAATTCATAACCGTTTGATGATGACCCAGGAATGTTTAAAAATACACACGCACACACATTCAATTACCTAAATGAATTGTGTGAATTCAATTGTTAAAGGTATATTTCATTTAATCTAAAAATTTAAATTAATTCCAAAATAAGACTATCATCCATCCATCTTCCACCGCTTACCCAGGTCCGGATCATGGGAGGCAACAGTCTCATCAGGGATTTCCAGACTTCCCTCTCCCCAGTCACCTCCTCTAGCTCTTCCGGGGGGAATCCCGAGGCGTTCCCAGGCCAGCCGAGAGACATAGTCTCTCCAGCGTATCCTAGGTCTTCCCCGAGGCCTCCTCATGGTGGGACATGCCGGGAACATCTCCCCAGAGAGGCGTCCAGGAGGCATCCGAAATAGATGCCCCAGCTACCTCAGCTAACTCCTCTCCATGTGCAGGAGCAGCGGCTCTACTCCGAGCTCCTCCCTGGTGACTGAGCTCCTCATCCTGTCTCTAAGGGTGAGCCCGGCCTCCCTGCGGAGGAAGCTCATTTCTGCAGCTTGCATCCGGGGTTTTGTCCTTCCGGTCATGACCCAAAGTTCATGAGCGTAGCTGAGAGCTGCGTCTTTTGGCTCAGCTCCTTCTTCACCACGACAGACAGACACATCGACTGTGCAGCTGCTGCACCGATCATTCTGTCAATCTCACGCTCCATCCTTCCCTCACTCGGAATCAAGACCCAAAGATACTTGAACTCCTCCACTTGAGGCAAAGACTCCCCACCAACATGGATAGGATTCCCCCTTGAACTGCCCCCTTATCGTGGGCGACGTGGGCTCCGATCCCCTGACACAGAGACTAAGACTATCATTTTTGGTGTAAGTCCGGAGGTTTGCGCTCTCCGAGTGCTTTTCGAGTTATTATTATTATTAGTAGTAGTAGTAGTAGTAGTAGTAGTAGTAGTAGTAGTTGTACACCTCCAAACTACCTAGAGATAACTTTCTGTTATGATCTGGTGCTATAGAAATAAAGATTTGTTGAATTGAATAGTATTTCCACTTTGAGTTTATTGAGATGCAAAGCGCATTCTGCAGTAACATTACAGCTCATTCCATGTGCTTGCTGTTAAATGCAATACGAGTTATATATATTATACATATATTTTGTGATACTTGAGATCTCTTACCTGTATTGATTGTGTACTTTAATTGTGAGACCTTAAAACAGTATTTTGAGAACTCCAAAAAGAAAACAAAAGCAGATTTTTCTTCTTTCTCATTTATAATAATCTTGTCCATCCAGACAAGCATCATTTTCTCTCTGTGCCGGATGGACTACACTGCCATACAACTACTACTGTTTGACTGTCCCCCATTCTATCTAATAAATATATTCATCATCAGCATCATAACCGATAGGGCCAGCGTCAGCAGCTCGAATCCCGGCTCTGACTGTCCACATGTTGAAGTGTCCTTGGGCAAGTCACTGAACCCCAAATTGCCCCCAGCAGGCCTGGCAGCTCCTTGCATGGCCGCTTCAGGCACCAAGAAGGTCCTGTGTTCGAATCCACCTGTGACCTTTCTGCGTTGTTCTCCAGCTTCCTTCCAGAAAGGAGGCGACTATGAATTGTCTGTAATTCTTTTATGTGACCATACCCGGTCACCTCCTTGCCCAATATCAGCTGGGATAGGATCCCTAGTGATGCTGAAAAGAATCTAATCTGAAAACAGATGTAAAGTGCGTTTAAAATAAAATGTATTATTATAACGTTGCCCAAAGTTGTCCGAGGGACCGCTCGGGGAGTTTGTGCGTGTTTGCGCAGACGCATGAACAATCAGAGGGAACATTGCGTTCTGTGTGGATGAAACTTTTCTTCTCCATTCATAACTCCGAGCAGATGGCGGCGAGGAGGGGCCATTGCAGCCGCTGGGAGGCGGAGGCGGCGGCGGCGGCGGCGCCTGCGTAGCGGAGGAGCCGCTTCCCTTCCCTTCTTCTCCCGGGGTCGCGCTGCCAGCGGGCGTCATCGCGTTAGCTAGCCCTGCTAGCCCCCGCTAGCTAACGCCAAGTTGTGAGAACGTGGAGAGACGGCGGCTCGGACGCGCGCACAGACCGATGCGACGGACCGCAGGTAAAACTCCCTGCTGCCCCCATCCCATCCGCAGCGCGTTCTGCGTTTATCTCACGCAATGCGGGCGTTTTGAAACATTTACAGCCCCGCAACAACTGCGGCTTGTCGTGGCAGTCGTTGCTGTTTTTTGCGTCTCGGAGGAATTGCACGCGCAATAATCCTAATAATAGCCGGCAGTCATGTTCTGTGCGCCTGTTTCACTCCAACAACAACGGATATGTGGCGGAGGAGCAGCGCGTTACCGGTAAATATGCGCCTCTGGGCTGCGCACGCCGGCTGCTATTACGCGTATTATGGCGCACAAGACTCCACATCGCAGACTGGAGCGTCTCGTCTCGTCATCGTAAGACTGAACGTTCGTGTTTAAACTGGGAAGACAACCTCCGTGTGCGCGTCCGCGTTCGTGTCAGGAGTAGCCCGTGGTGTTGTGAGCCGGCTAACCTGGTCTGGCGTAGCAATGCGGTAGACGGGGGGGGGGGGGCGCGGGGGGGCTATTATTTACGTTTAGTCGATATGTCTCCGGGTCAGGGTTTGCTGACAGCAGCAAGATAGACCAGCTGGACAAGGTCAAACTCACGAATGAAGAATAGCGATGAATTATTCAGGCTGCACATGATCAGCATGCTCCAGGAATGCGCGCTCCTGCTTCAGGGGACAATGCGCGCTCCTTCAGGGGACAATGCGCGTCTCGCTTCAGGGGACAATGCGTGTCTCGGTGCGTTTTGTCTCCTGCAGTAAACTTCTATGTTGCTTCTGGTCAAATGGACCAAATGTATAAGTTGTCTCTCTTAAGGTTGCTGATCATTTAATGTGATTGTCTTAAGGTTCCCTGACTTTGATCACATGACATCAGAACACTGCAGTTGGTGTATAATAGTATATGCATGTATACATGTGTATATGCATGTATATACAGTATGTATATGTATGCAGGCTTCTTTGAACAGACACGCCTTTTTAAGGCCTTGCTCTCAGTTCGTCCTGTTGCATTCTGTGACTGTTCACATGATGATGAATATATTTATTAGATAACTATGGATTACCTTTTAGACAGTGATATCGATGAGGAGGAGAGAAGCCAGGACATTTACAGTGAAGAGGATTTATTTGTTTAGTAAAGTTATTGTTCTGGGACGTATTCCGACGTTCTCTTTGTAATATGGTGGAGTTTTCACGTGTAGATTTGGGCTTCTGTTGTCTTCTGATTAAATCTTTCCGCTTCTGAGCAGGAACACGAGGGCCGTTGTTTTGTGCCACGAGTTCGTTCCTTTAAATGATTTCAGAATAAGAAGTCTGTGATAAGTAGCACAATATATGTCATCTATTTGATTTTAAACATACTTTACAGGATAAGTGAGGCCTGCAGGCCTGTGATCTCTTAACAGGCGACTTTACCAACAACAAAGGAGAGTGGCTTATCCCACTCTTCCCTGGTTATCCCACACATCCCTGGTTATCCCACTCTTCCCTGCTTATCCCACTCTTCCCTGCTTATCCCACTCTTCCCTGCTTATCCCACTCTTCCCTGGTTATCCCACTCTTCCCTGGTTATCCCACGCGTCCCTGGTTATCCCACTCTTCCCTGGTTATCCCACTCTTCCCTGGTTATCCCACTCTTCCCTGGTTATCCCACTCTTCCCTGCTTATCCCACTCTTCCCTGCTTATCCCACTCTTCCCTGGTTATCCCACACGTCCCTGGTTATCCCACACTTCCCTGGTTATCCCACTCTTCCCTGGTTATCCCACTCTTCCCTGCTTATCCCACTCTTCCCTGCTTATCCCACTCTTCCCTGGTTATCCCACACGTCCCTGGTTATCCCACGCTTCCCTGGTTATCCCACTCGTCCCTGGTTATCCCACTCTTCCCTGGTTATCCCACTCTTCCCTGCTTATCCCACACGTCCCTGGTTATCCCACACTTCCCTGGTTATCCCACTCGTCCCTGGTTATCCCACTCTTCCCAGGTTATCCCACTCTTCCCTGGTTATCCCACTCTTCCCTGGTTATCCCACTCGTCCCTGGTTATCCCACACGTCGCTGGTTATCCCACTCTTCCCTGGTTATCCCACTCTTCCCTGCTTATCCCACTCTTCCCTGTGCAGCATGTTTTTTTTGGAAATGGACAACTTTGTCTTTTTGTCTCTACTTGCTTCAGTTTTCCTTTCCAGGCTCTTGTTCTTTCACTTTATTTCCTTCTATTTTGACGCAACAGCATCGATGACATTGCACACCTAAAAATAGCACCGAACGCAGGCTACACACCTCAAGTTTCAACTGCCTGCAGGAGGCTAAATGAATGGGTTTGTGTTGCAGTCATTATATAAGGCTTCGACCTTTTATGTATTGCATGAGGCTAATCGTCAGTAAGTGGTTTAGATGGTGTGGTTTGTTCTACGGTTCTAGTGTATGTATTATCAGGGCAGAGTCCAGACCCCATATGTTGTAAGAGCTGAAGTTATAAAAGAACAAGCTGTTGAGCCCGTCGACCCGACCCGGAGACGTCTGGCGTCTGGGAACAGATTTAAAATAATGTGTTCTTGAATATAAGCGGGTCAGAAACGCAATAGAACTGCAATCTGAGCTACAACCGTGGTCTGTGTTTGTCTCCAGTAGTTTCAGTTCACACGAGACAACTTTGACTCTTTTTTTTCTTTGGCTCACGGAGCCCGTGCTGATCGCTCTTCATTCTGTTGGAGCAGATGCTCAGCGAATAGGAGGCTTCGCAGCGAGATGAGTGAAACCCGGAAGTAAAGCGCAGCGTTGAAGCAAAATGCAGTCTGGGTACTTTTCTCTCGGCCTCGTGAGCTGCTGCTCCGTCTTGACGATTGTATTTTCTTCTCAGGGTTCTTGTATGTGCTAAATATGCAGATACTGTTTTCACAACATCCAGTCACTTTGATCTTTCCCCACCCTGTACTTTCCCCTCTGTTGCCCTTAAATCCAGTGTCTCATGGCCCTGCCCTCAGACCGCTGATGATAATTCACCCGTCTACCTTCCGCTTCGCCGTGGTCTGATTGGTGCTGCTTCTCCCTCACCGCCACCTCGGCTCCTGCAGGATGACTGGCACGCATCTAGCGGCGGCCATTGTGTCCCTGTGCACCACCCTTTCCTGTCCCCACTCCTCCTGTCCTGTGTTCTCCCCTCCTGTTCCCAGGTGAGTGATGGAGACGAGAGAGTTGGCCGTGGTCGCTGGAAGCTTCGTGGGTTTCCAGCTTCTGTTCTCGGGGGTCAGCCCGCAGCTCTCCTCCGCCATCACACCTGGTTATGGTCGGCTGCCTCCCACCAAGCTCACGGAGTGGAACTCCAGGTGTGTACCATGAAGCCACGCCTCCAGAAAGACGCGCTTTTCTTCGTGTGTGTGCGCGCGATGTAGTGATGTCTCAGTGTCGTTTCTTGTCCTGCCTGGAGCGCTAACCTGGAGGTAACCGTATCCATCCATTAACACCCCCGAAGCTCGTCGGGACACTCGACCGTCGTTGTTTAAGAGACGCGACCTTAATTAGGCGGCTCCAGTTGTTCTGCTATCTGAACTTCGCAGTTAGCATGTTTTGAATGTTTGGACTTGAAGTCAGAAGACGTTCCAAGGATCATTATAAAGAGCTCTAAAGTGAAAATATGTCGACAAAATCTGGATAAGCACCGAGAGTTAAATGAATAAACATCAGGCATCCGATGGGACAGGCCTCAGTTTAAGTTAGGGCTGCAGCTATCGACTATTTAAGTAATTGATTCGTCTACATTAAAGTGTTTCAGAATATTTTAAGAGGTATAAAACAAACAAATGTTAATGCTTCCAATAACATTTATTTTCAACTGCACTCATTAGCATTAAGATTGCACGTTAATTTCACAAGAGCATTGGATGCAAATAATAAAAATAAAATACCTGAGTGAAGCCTCATAGTGTATAAAATCTAATTATACCACAGGCTATGCATTATCTCTATGATCTGTGCAGTGGCGTTTCAGGAAGGTGTAAATGCGGGGCTGAGATTTGCTGAATGAAAGAAAGAAAATACACATGTTTAATAATTCTAAATGATACACATAAGTGTACTTTAAAAAAAAAAAACCAGAACTAGCATGCGTCAAACTATAAATTAAAAACTGTCTTCACATTTTAACTAGCATTATAATGTTGTTTTAGGGTTCTATGAGTATTATTCGTCTTTCAAATGAACATACAAAGTAGCGTGTTTGAAAACAGGGACTTTAGTGTATACTGTATTCACTTTATTTTACCGGGTACTATAGTTCTATATTTATATAGCTAGCATAAACACTGCGTTCGCTGATTATATTGGTTTTGCCTGGTTTCTGGTTGTTTGGATGCTTCCTGTTTGAGCGCAGCAACATCGATGTCGTCCTTTTGCACATAGTTCTCCGTTATTATTATTTTTTAGCTTGAAATGGTCCCAAACGTTGGACAGTTTGTCATTTTCGTTGGAGTCCTTCCTCTGTTTGGATTTGTTTCTTCGGATTTGCCGTGTTCATTCTGCGACTGAAGGTCTCCTGTTTTCCGCTTGTTGCCGCTGCCAGTCTCCACGTTTGACGCTCTTCCACCGCTGCTGGCAGTCAGTGAATGAAGTTTCAGCAATGTGAGAAAATCCACACGCATTACTTCTGATCTGATTCTCCACATAGCTGCCATGTCTGCAGGAATCAGATTATGTGAATCAGATTATGTGAAAGTAGCCCAAATCAGAATGGAACCCCGCTGCGGATTTGTGAACCATTTTTAAATGCAAATAAAAAAAAATGATCTGAGACTGCAGGTTGAACGTAGCCTGACATGTAAATCCCTTTTGTGTGTATATTTGATTACCTGCTGGTTGTGATGCATTTGAGAGATCAGAATCCGTGTGGCGGTTCTCCCGCTGAGCATCTCGTCACATCATTATTCATCAGCTGTCAGCCGGTGGTGGACAATAGCAAATATTAAGGACCGCAGCAGCATTGACAGGAGTGTTCAGATTTAATAGATATACGCTATGACAGTTCAATCATCGGCCAATTCCCCTACTTGCCCTCGGGCTGAAAGGCTGACAGGCTGTCACCGCAGTGCCGTTACTACAGCGAGCAATCCAACAAATGGCTCCTTGCACCTTTATTGTGGAAGTTTTGATGATAGCCTGTCAAGCAGCTGCACATTCTGTCGCTCAGCAGGAGGCTTGTGGTGAATGTCTGATCAGGAAACACATCTGTCCGATATCAAGAGGAATGTGAATAATTAAAGCTAAAAATCAGACCTGAGAATAATCTGCAGATGAATCTCGTCTGGTTTTTGTCTCGGCACTCAGAGAATCGTTATTCCGCACCGCCAAGTCAAAGACCATGCACTGACGTTCACTTCAGAGTGGCCTGGTGTTGCGTAACAGCCAGTGCTCGCCGTGTATGTGTGTGTGTGTGTGTGTGTGTGTGCTGTTTATGCAACAGTGACTTTAGTGCATGAAGAACAGACACAGCCGAGAAACACCCGGGACAGCGGCGCGTCTTCTCTCTTCACTGAAACGCTGCAGCGTTCTAAGAACCAACAGGAGATTAAAAAGCCACAAAAACTGCAACGTTTTTCAACCCTCTTGTTTTCAGACACAGTTCTGAGTCCGCTGGTCAGCCGGACAGGGCCTGGAGCATCTGAGGAGGGGCTCAGATTCTGTTTGCTGCATGCTTCCTCCTGTGTTTGTGTGTCCCCAGGCTGGTGTCCACCGTGCACGCCCTGGTCGTGGGGTTGTTCTGCGTCTACATCCTGTGGTTCGACGACGCGGTTAACGCCGACCCCGTCTGGTAAGAGGAACAAAAAAGAAAAGCTCATCCCCAAAAGGAAATATGCAGAAGCACTAAATCGAGGCAGGAGAATTGCCATAAACTCTATGAAGAGCACAACGGATGATGGAAAAGGCAGGATCACTGACACAATACGCCACGCCATTTTGGCAGGCAGATGGGGGGGGGGGGGGGATGAGTCTGAACGCTTTTAGGAGAAACCTGTCTTGTTGCATCTTCCTTTTCTGACAGGCAGCCATGTCTGGCTCACAAGGGAAGGCGAGAAGCACATAAAGGGATGACGATGGGAGGCGGGTGGTAGTGAAGGATTGCCAGGATTGGTAGTTAATGCCTTTTGGAAGTATGAAAATGGCATTACCTTCATCAGAATGAAGGGGGGGGGGGGGGGGTGAGGATGGATCCACGGTGTGAGAGGAGCCTCCAGGGAGCTGTAGATTCAGTGGGTTTAGCCTTTGATTATTGTCTTTGCCGTCTTCTCTCTCTGCTACCGCTGCGTTTTTGCCATCAGTAAATCTTTAAAGAGTGTGAGAGAGAGAGAGAACTTGCTTCCTTCCACATTTCTTCCTCTTTTCCAATATCTAAATGGGCCTCCTCAAACAATTCATCTCTCCGCTTCTCCCTTCTCCCTTATTCGCTTTCAGCACTCTCGCCGCCCTCCTCCTCTTCACCCTTCTGTTGTGCTTCCTCTTTGGCTCTCTAGCAGGCAAACTAGAATCCCTCCGACCAACAAGGCTTCTTTTCATAGCAGACAACAGCTCCCCTCCTTCTCCTCCTCCTCCTCCTCCTCCTCCCCCCTTTCCTCACACGGCCAGCCCTCCGTGAGCCTCCTGCTGCCTCCAGCTGTCCGTTACACTCCGAGTCTCTGCTGTCAAATCGACGCAGCTCACCTCCCTCTCTCATTGTCTGTGTGTAGGCTTGGGCCTCACTGCTGATGGAGGCGTGCGGGGGGGGGGGGGGGGGGGGGGGGGGTCACAAGGAAGGGAGGAAAGTGGGGGGGGCTACGTCTCTCCTCCTGCTGCCAGTCTTCATCTGCTCAGCTAGCTTGTAGCTTAGCCCTCCTCCTCCTTTTTTTCACATGCTGTTTTTTGGGACAGGATTATTCCTGTCGCATCATTTCTCTTTACGTCTCCATTGTCCCGCATGCATTCCAGGTTCTTAATATTAGCGCTCGAGCCTTATCCTAGCAGTTCGCTACATCTGTCTATTTCTTCCTCTTCATCGCCCAGCAGCACCTCGACAATAAAGCCTTAAAGCTCATCGAGTTGCAACAGACTCTGATTGTGTTCCGGCATCATTAATGCCCGTCACACGGGCCACATTGTTCTCCCTCGCCCGCCGCGGAGCTGGACTCTTAGGAGCGTTTTAGTTCGGCGGCCCGGCTGTTATCGTAATCCATTCAGTGGTGAGAACCGCGTCTCCCTCTCGACACGCCGGGCCACGAGAACAGGTTTAGGTTTTTATCCTAAACTTTGGCCTCTTTTCTGTGAGCCTCGCTTTTTTTCTTTCCTGAATATTCCAAGTCAAATCTAATTGGCCTCGGATTGAGAAATGCTCTTTCAGTGCGGGCGCATATCATCTGCGTTGATTTGAATGAACGGTGCCTGCAAACTTCTGTTTGTGTGGCCGTTCGATTCACTTGTGTCTGTTTGATGCGTGTCGCACGATGTGAGATGGGTCTAATAATAAAATCTGGACTCTTCATTATTCTGGCAGGTCTGTAAATCCAGGGTGTGAGAGGAAGAGACTATCGATGGCAGCGTCACCTTGAGCGACCTTTTGTCCGTGAGATTTTCAAACAGACTTGTGTCTCGCTTCCATTATTTTTGATTTGTGTGCGTTGCTGTCGCAACCGCGAAACGTAGCGTAGGATTGCGTCCTTGTCAGCAGTCACATTGTCACGGTTTTGGTGGGTAAAGTTACGAAGCTGTCAAAATATTGCCACAGATATTATTCGGGTAATCTTCAAAGATCACTCGTTGGTGGATCTAGTCTCGAGTGAGCGGATCCATCGTGGCGATGCAACTCTGCGACATTCCAGGTGGTCCAAACTGGATGAATGCTAGGATTAAAATATTCTGATCAATGGTTGCATCGCTTGCTGCTCATGCTCGTAAAATGAAAATGCATTGGTAAAGCGCAGCGCACATTAATCAGAACTTCTACACCTAAAAGAAAACTGTTCCTCCCAAGATCAGCAGAGTTAACTGGAAAGGAAAGGAAAGCACTTCTGGCCTGAGTCTGGGCGAGAAGTCGCAGCTCTTTACATTTAGAGAGGAGCGTGGCTTCACTCTACATTTAATTACCTGAAGCTGTGCGCCGCTGATGGGATTATCGAGGAGCCTCTGGACTTTCTGGCCACCACGCTATCTGTTACTGCGTGTTACCCAGCGTTCCTGTGTGAGTGGAGGTGAAGTGGTTCCGATCGGTTAGCCGGAGTGCCTCATCCATAACTCGCTAATGAGAATCGCCCGTTCGACACGGCGCGGAGCAAGGAGCCGGTTCCAAACGCCTGCAGCTGTTAGCGCCGCGTGAGCAGATGGGTTTACATCGCACATGCACGCTAAATGCAAAGAGGACACCCCGAGCGCAGCAGGTGGATCATGAGCTGATGACTCCAAGCAGGCCCGGTGTCACCTGAGGGTTGGGGCGTTTCCTCACGCAGCCGACCGCCTGGTCGCTACGTGCGCTCATGTTGGGTGTTTGTGTTTCTGCGGGGTTCCGTTACACGTGTCCAGGATCGGATGTCTGAACAGACGTTGGATGTAAGAGACGCCACGCTGTCATGTATGTGAGTCTCAACGTTTCTGTGTGTGATCGATCAAAGGGAGTCCATGTTTTGTTCTGGAGGCTTCCCTCGGTCGGTTGTTTGGTCTGCTCCGCTCAAAGACACTCACCGTGTGCTTTCTGCTGTTTCACAGGGGCGACCCCAGCCTGGTCAAGCTAAATGTAGCCATCACATGTGGTTACCTCCTTTATGGTAAGATGCCTGCTGATTAACGTCTAATGCAGATTGAATACAGCTTCAAACTAAGACGACGGGCTCAGATCTAAGATCAGTGAAACTGCATTTCCCAGAAATCCTCTCTCTGTCCTGTAATTGAAATTTGATAAATCACCTTAAATGATTTCCCCCCCAGTGGTGCAGCCGCCACTCTTGAACCTGCCTTTCCTAACTGTGTCCCCGTCCTCCAGACCTGGTGCTGCTAGCCTGTAACTGGAGCACGATGGGGGACGGCTTTTT